>NC_091162.1:49796526-50104026 GCF_040958095.1 Procambarus clarkii | reverse complement strand
CTGACAGGCCCTAGGAGCTCTGGGGATCGAAGACTTGTTCTCGAGCCGCAGTGATCTCACCAACTATGTTCGGGGCACCAGCCTGAGAGTGAACACCGTCATCCACAAGGCCGTGGTGGAGGTGAACGAGGAAGGCTCCGAGGCTGCTGCTGCCACAGTCCTCTTGATCGAACAGGACCCTTTAGTGTTCAGATGTGACCGCCCCTTCGTCTTCTTCATCAGGGACAACCACACTAACACCATACTCTTCATGGGCGTCTACAGGAAGCCCTAACACCATACTCTTCATGGGCGTCTACAGGAAGCCCTAACACCATACTCTTCATGGGCGTCTACAGGAAGCCCTAACACCATACTCTTCATGGGCGTCTACAGGAAGCCCTAACACCATACTCTTCATGGGCGTCTACAAGAAGCCCTAACACCATACTCTTCATAGGCGTCTACAGGAAGCCCTAACACCATACACTTCATGGGCGTCTACAGGAAGCCCCTAATACCATACACTTCATGGGCGTCTACAGGAAGCCCTAACCCCAAACTCTTCACGGGCGTCTACAGGATGCCCTTGCACCATACTCTTTCTGGGGTGTCTACAGGAAGCCCTAACTCGATACTCTTCCTGGTTGTCTACAGGAAGCCCTAACTCCAGAGACCTTAACTTTGATGTCAAGGAATTATGAACAACTCGCAAACTTAAGTTTCAAACGAGTATATGTTGCTTGAAGAAGTGAAGGATGACGTCTCTTCACAGCAACCATCATAGACAACACATATATACACACACATACACATATATATACCTGCCTCACACATATTACTCACATTCACACTCTCGTAGGTGTATACTTCCTCTTTCTCTCATAATACATATATGCACATGTATACCTCCTCTCTACTACATCACTTACTTGTGTCAACACCTTCAAGTGTCAACACTCACTTATGTGAACTCTAGTTAGTGTAAACACTAGCTGTGACAAACATTAGTTAGTGTAAACACTAGCTGTTAAACACTAGTTAGTGTAAACACTAGCTGTGATAAACTCTAGTTAGTGTAAACACTAACTGTGATAAACGCTAGTTAGTGTAAACACTAGTTGGTGTAAACACTAACTGTGACAAACACTACTTAGTGTAAACACTAGCTGTGATAAACACTAGTTATTGTAAACAGTAGTTATTGTAAACACTAGCTGTGATAAACGCTAGTTTGTGTAAACACAACCTGTGATAAACACTAGTTTGTGTAAATACTAGTTGTGATAAACACTAGTAAGTGTAAACACTAGCTGTGATAAACACTAGGAATTGTAAACAATACCTGTGATAAACACTAGTTAGTGTAAACATTAGCTGTGATAAACACTAGTTAGTGTAAACAATAGCTCGAGTAAACACTCGTATGTGTAACAGTTAACCGCTGACGAAGTTCATCTTAGTAAACGTTCACTTATTGTTGTCTTCGAGTTTCATGTTTAATAAAGTATTGGCACAAGTTATTGTTCGTATCTATATCATCTATACTATAAGAGATAATGTCTGTCTGTTCAAAGTTGGCGGTAACAAGGTTGAGGCTACCGTTACCCAAATTAAAACTTGCAGAGGGAATGGTCTTGCGTAAGGGATAAACATAGGCTGGTCGGGGTCGCATAAGTCAAAAGAGAACAGCGTGCTAACGCCACCTCCTCCTTCTCTATAGGTTTGGGCACTGGCGGACATCTACATATCTATATTTTCAAAATAAAATCCTTTCGTCCTCCAAAAAATCTTAAAGTAATATTCACCATTATTCACTGATCTTGGGAAAATTACGAGAATTTTGTGCTGTCAATAATTTGGCCGCACTGGCATAAAACACACGATCCTTACACAAAGTCAGAGGTTTCTCAAGCAACGGCACTGTGGCACAGTAAGTAGTAACTATTATTGTTTTGTATTTCAAACCACTGAACTCCTCTCGCTCTCGAACTCCCACACATTAGACAGTTGTATTGTTTATAAGAGACAGGCAGGTGGACAGAGACAGTGACACACACAGCTAGAGTTAGATAAAGAGACAGAGACAGACACAAAGAAAGACAGAGTCAGACAGATAGATAGATAGATAGATAGATAGATAGATAGATAGATAGATAGATAGATAGATAGATAGATAGAAAGATAGATAGATAGATAGATAGAGAGATAGATAGATCTATGAATAGATGAATATATAGATGAACAGATAGAAAGCTAGAGGGATATATATAGATTGAAGGATAAATGGCTGCACAGATGGATGGACAGATAGCAGTATGAATTTATAGCTAGATATATGGATAGATGGACAAAGTGATCGACAGATTGGCAGATAGATGTATAGGTAGATGAATAGATGGATGGACAGAAGGATGAATAGATTGATTGAGCTATTCATAGATGGATGAGTAGATAAATGGATAAATAGATCGAAATCCCCTTGGCGCGGTGTTAAAACACACGCCCGGCGTTTGACGAGCGATCTACCCTGGGTTTGTATCATGGCCGGGGAGGATTGACTGGGCGCCAGTCTTTAACTGTAGCCTGTGTTCACCCAGCAGTGAATGGGTACCTGGTTGTTAAACGACTTGGTGGGTCGTACTCCAGGGAACATTGGATTAAGGACCTGCCCGAAACGCTATGGTTGCTGGTGGCTGTACAATAGTAAAAGAACTCTTCAATATATAAATAAATAAGGATGACATGATTGGTAGAAGGATGGATAGATGAATAAATAGATTTTTAAGTGGATGGATAGATAGGTGGACAGACAGTTGGATAGATTGGTGGTAAATAGGCCGTTAGGTAGACGGACAGAAAGATCGATAGCTAGATGGATACACAGGTGAGTGGATTGATAGATGAATAGATGTATAGATGATGGATGGATTGATAAAGGTATAGAGGAATAGATGGATGGATTAATAGATGAATATATATAGTTAAGTAGAGGTAGATGGATAGATAGATATATGGACAGATGGGAGACAGACAGACCCGGACAACGCTGGGTACCACCCAAATCTATACTAGAAGATACATTGTCTGTCGTCAAAGTATGAGGCCAGACGTTTGGGGTCAGGTTCACCCAAATTGGCAGAGACAATGGTCTGGGGTTTGGGATGAACATAGGCTTGTCGGGGTCGCCATAATTAAAAAGAGAACAACGAGCCTGGGTCACATTCAGACCCCCCACGACGATTCTTGGCACTGGCTGTCAGCTAACCCTGTAAATAGTTTGAAAATAATCAATTCAAATAAATTATTTGTACTTATTTTAGAAATATGCATCATTATTCACTGATTTTGGAAATATTTATTGAATATTTCTAATGTTCATTTAGAAATAAGTAATTCATTTCAGTAAGTAATTATCAAAAGATGGCAACAAGCTGAGGAGACTATGTAGCATCATCAAATGCTGGATATTCAAAAGGGGCTAAATATTACTTAGGATACCAATACAAGAACAAAAGTGCATAAGGCAAATGATATCAAATGTGTCTGATTCACCAAGGATGCTATCTAGGGACAGGTGACCGCGAGGGACAGTTGGGAAGCAAGATGAAAGCACGTCCAGGAGGACAAGGCATTCAACAAGGATAACCACGTCCATGACAGGAACAATGCAGTTTGGACAATAAGGAGCAGGGCGGCGCTTCTTTAAGTGCCCGTGAGTTAAACGTGTATGACCAATATGTAACCTTGCCAAAGCCGTTTCCGACCCCCGGTTACGGAGGTAGGAGGAAGGCCATGGGGACGCACTACCCTTTGTGCGCAGTTTGTTACCAGTAACAGACGACCAACGACCCTGCCAAGGGGCAAGGATTGAGAAATGAATAACTGGGTAGAAGTCAGAATAAGGAGCACCTTTACGGGAGATGGGACAATTGTGGATAGCTTCCTTAGTGGCAGCATCCACACGCTCATTTAAGGACACACTAATATGGCTGGGAACCTAGCAAAACTCCAGTCTTAAGATAGGTTAGGTTAGATTAGGTAGGGTTGGTTAGGTTCGGTCATATATCTACGTTAGTTTTAACTCAAATTTAAAAATAATTCATTCATACAAAATAAAATGGATAGCTTTATAATTTCATAAGAAAAAATATTGAAAAATATTTAAATTCAGGAAAACTTGGCTTACTAGGCAAATCGGGCCTACAAGTAGGCGGAGTTCGACGTTCTGGCTATATATATATAATTTCGACGACGATATATATATTCTGGCTATATATATATAGCCAGAATAAATATTCTGGCTATATATATATAGCCAGAATAAATATTCTGGCTATATATATATATTCGACGTTCTGGAATATATATATATATATATATATATATATATATATATATATATATATATATATATATATATATATATATATATATATATGTCGTACCTAGTAGCCAGAACGCACTTCTCAGCCTACTATGCAAGGCCTGATTTGCCTAATAAGCCAAGTTTTCCTGAATTATTATATTTTCTCAAATTTTTTTCTTATGAAATGATAAAGCTACCCATTTCATTATGTATGAGGTCATTTTTTTTTATTGGAGTTAAAATTAACGTAGATATATGACCGAACCTAACCAACCCTTCCTAGCCTAACCTAACCTATCTTTATAGGTTAGGTTAGGTTAGGTAGCCGAAAAAGTTAGGTTAGGTTAGGTAAGGTAGGTTAGGTAGTCGAAAAATTATTAATTCATGAAAACTTGGCTTATTAGGCAAATCGGGCCTTGCATAATAGGCTGAGAAGTGCGTTCTGGCTACTAGGTACGACATATATATATATATGTCGATACATATGGCTCTTGGAGAGGGGCTCAACGTCACACGTTCAGGGGATGCGGCTCCAACACTCAGCCTCATTGTCACGTGCATACACCCACTCGAGCCGCTGTGACTCCCTACTCTCTCCTTATGTGATATGATCTCCTCAATCCCATTTGACTTACTAGTTTTCTATTCTACCCTGTCCACAGCGGTGGTTCTTTGTTCTTCCTCTCTCTCTCTCTCTCTTTCTTTACTATTTCCTGGGAAGCCTCACAAGGACAAGGGCAATCACCAGCAAATTTGAATACATTTACTGGACAAAGCACATACACACATATAATAATAATGAATCCTACACTTTATACTATTTCAGTCAGGTTGCACTCCAACGCCATCAGAACTCTATCATCAGCTTATCAAGTGGTGTTCTAACTCCTGATTCACCACCTAATATTACCCACCTCCTCAAGTAGGTCAAGTCTTATAATACAATGTTGCACTATTAGCAAGAAAATATATATCTATAAACATGTACAAGGAAAATCAACGTATGAATGCAATAACATATATATCAGTATGAATGTTCCTTGATACACAACAATGATCAATCGATCACCCTATCAGTCCTAGAACACATACATCTGTAGGTAATCCAGCCTACGTCTGTAACTCTATGCTTCAGTATAAACACTCCTTGGTACAAAAATGGCAAACAATCACTTACCTCTACTGCCTCTTGCACACTAATGACAAACACTCTATCACCTCTCTACAAGTAATCATTTAGAACTCTCCTTCCACATCTGGAAGTTCACTACCCTGATATCCTCAGGTTCTTCCGGGCTTAACTACCAGGATCCTCTGCAGCACTTCTTGGCTGCTACACCATGAAGTCTTCCTTGAGCAACTACGGTGCTTCACCACTTCTGCAAGGGTCCTCCACAGCTCTCCTGGCTGCTACACCATGATGTTCCCTCTAGCAACTATGGTGCTTCACCACCTCTACAGAAGTACGTGACACACCTATTCACTGCTTCTCCTCACAGCTAGAGGTCCTCTCCTCCACTACCTTGGAGTCTCATCAACTACTCCCTTTGTGCTGGCTTCGAAGTTCTCAGCAACTTCTTTCCCAAAGACAAACCTGTAACCCATTGACACTCCAATAAAAATGTCTCCCCTTAAACACATAAACAAAAATAACCACACAATATATTTGCCTCTAACATCTATCTGCTCTCTACATACTGCGTGAGTGGACTCCCCCGTTTTGGGCTGGTCTATGCTCCACCTCCCCGACGGGCTTCACTCACTCTGGGAGGGTCCTCTGCCTCAGTCACCTGCCAGCGCTCAGAGGGAACGGACGTCGCTCTGTGTTCCTCCCTCTCCACTCTCTTATTTTAGGCCGTCTACCTTATCAAAACATGTCTAACTTATTAATAAACATTGCTACTGTCGCTGGGCACACGACCAACTACAAGCAATCACTATGAACTGGCTTAAATCGTGCTTACCACAGATTGCCTAGTCGAGGGCGCTCCTCCCTCTGACAGCATCTGGTCAGGGCGCTCCCACAGCCCACGATAATGTCTCTGGGCGGCTTAATAAACTCTCCTCGCCATCCAGGACTTGAGACCACAGCGTTCCCAGCTCGATTCTACAGCTGCCATGTCTGCAAACTTCTTTTCTCTTGGAGATATATCACTAGGGGTTCGTTTCTGATGGGAGCTCAAATGGAGCACGGCTTCCCCCTGCAATGTTTGGCACTCAAGTGAGCTCAAAGCCATCCAGAAGCTAGCGTCACGCCTCCTGCAAATTATCTACATCTCCTAACCAGTCATTTATCTATTTTCTTATTCACTGCCCATAATCTTAAACTCTGTGTAAAATTTGTCCAATTATTTTTACATATCAATCTTAATGTCTGTATTTTATCCGACCTGATGGGTCGGTCAGGTGTCGGCCTGTATATCCTCCCCCTTTTCCCTTCTCCTCTAGTCAGTCTGGTGATGACAAAGGCTTTAACAAGCCGCAACGTTCACCTCCTTTCATATTTCTCTGTGGATTTTATGCATATATATATATATATATATATATATATATATATATATATATATATATATATATATATATATATATATATATATATATATATATATATGTCGTACCTAGTAGCCAGAACTCACTTCTCAGCCTACTATTCAAGGCCCGATTTGCCTAATAAGCCAAGTTTTCCTGAATTAATATATTTACTATAATTTTTTTCTTATGAAATGATAAAGCAACCCTTTTCTCTATGTATGAGGTCAATTTTTTTTTATTGGAGTTAAAATTAACGTAGATATATGACCGAACCTAACCAACCCTACCTAACCTAACCTAACCTATATTTATAGGTAAGGTTAGGATAGGTAGCCAAAAAAAGCTAGGTTAGGTTAGGTTAGGTAGGTTAGGTAGACGAAAAAACATTAATTCATGAAAACTTGGCTTATTAGGCAAATCGGGCCTTGAATAGTAGGCTGAGAAGTGCGTTCTGGCTATTAGGTACGACATATATATATATATATATATATATATATATATATATATATATATATATATATATATATATATATATATATATATATATATATATATATATATGTCGTACCTAGTAGCCAGAACGCACTTCTCAGCCTACTATGCAAGGCCCGATTTGCCTAATAAGCCAAGTTTTCCTGAATTAATATACTTTCTTTAATTTTTTTCTTATGTAATGATAGAGCTACCCATTTCATTATGTATGAGGTCAATATTTTTTTATTGGAGTTAAAATTAACGTAGATATGTGACCCTTTGTGCCCTCAAGAAGAAAGATGGTGGAGTCAGACCCATTGCCGTGGGTAACACATTTTGGCGCCTTGTTGCTAGGGCAGCTGTCAGAAAAATTAGCATAGACGCTGCGACGATGCTTCGACCCCATCAACTAGGTTTTGGTGTCCCCCATGGCTGTGAAGCAGCAGCTCATGCAGCACGAGCCTATATCAAGCACCTCCCAGAAAATAAGGCATTAATTAAATTAGACTTTAAAAATGCTTTCAACCAGGTAAAAAGGGATGTGGTACTGGAAGCAGTTCGAACAAGCTTTCCTTCTCTACTCCCCTTCGTCTCAGCAGGGTACAGTAGGGAATCGACGCTGCTATTTGGGGAACATGAAGTTGTTTCTGCAGAAGGTGTCCAGCCAGGAGACCCACTTGCCCCTTTTCTTTTTTGCATGGCTGTTAAAGAGGTCACAAGCAGGTTGACCAGCGAACTCAACATCTGGTTCCTGGACGATGGCACCCTGGCAGGGACACAGGAGTCCCTGCTAGAAGATCTACAGCTGGTGAAATCTAAGGGAGAGGAGTTAGGACTCACCCTAAACCCATTAAAGTGTGAAATCATCTCATCTAGCCAACCAACCATAGATGCAGTGCGAACCATATTGCCAGGAGCCCAAGTGATCGCTCCCACCGACAGTGTGCTGCTAGGGGCACCTCTGGGCTCGAGCGCCATTGAGGTAGTCCTCGAAGAAAAGCTGAACGACCTGAGGAGGATGGAGGGAAGAATAGGGGCTTTGGACGCCCACGATGCTTTGTACCTTCTCACAAGGTGCCTGGCTTTGCCCAGACTGACGTATTTCCTAAGGTGTGCTCCCTCCTTCGACAGGCCAAAATTAACAGAATATGACACACTCATAAGGTCAATAACCGTGAAAGTGTTAAACCTCTCCCTGCAAGATGACCAATGGGACCAAGCAACGCTCCCAGTTAGACTCGGGGGAATAGGTATTCGCAAGGCGACACAGTTAGCATTGCCAGCATTCTTATCCTCGACCAGTGCAACAGGTGAATTAGTTAAGGAAATACTACCGGAACACCTAAGAGACTCCATTGGGATTCATGATCCCAAATTCGCGGAAGGAGCCGGTCAGTGGGACACTCTCGTCAACTCTCATCCTCGACCAACTTTTCCAAATGACTGCAAACAGTCCAAATGGGATAGCCCCATAGTGGAGAACATCGCCACATCATTGCTGGAGGCAGCTTCCAGGAAGGACAAAGCGCGTTCTAGCTGTGCAAGCGCCCCATGCCGGGGACTTCCTGGTGGCAGTCCCTAATTCCGCCTTGGGCACCCGCCTGGACCATCGGACCCTAAGTATTGGTGTTGCTCTGCGCCTTGCCGCCCCTATCTCCACCGAGCACCGGTGTATTTGAGGCCATGCACGGGCAGAGCAATACGGTAGCCATGGTCTCATCTGTCGTAAGACACAGGGAAAGATTGCCAGACATGAAGCAGTCAATGACATCATCAAGAGAAGTTTGGCTTCAGCTGGATGCCCAGCACAAAGGGAACCTCAGTTGTGCAGACCTGACAACAGCCAAAAACGCCCAGATGGAGTCACCCTGCAGCCGTGGAGGGAAGGTAAACAGGTCGTGTGGGACTACACGTGTGCATCCACATCGGCTGATACCTATCAACCTTACAGCGCAGCTGAGGGAGGCGGGGCGGCCACCTTCAGGGAGACCCAGAAAACTAACAAGTACAGGGACCTAGAACGTTGTTACAGGTTCGTGTCAATAGGCTCTGAGACTCTGGGCGCCTGGGGTAAATGTGCACTTAAGTTCCTGAAGGAGCTGGGCGAGGAACTCATTGGGAAGACTAGAGATCCAAGAGCGGCCAGTTTTATGTTTCAGCGCCTCAATGTCGCTGTTCAGAGGGGAAATGCATGCTGTATATTGGGTACGCACCCGACCCCCGAGGAGCTGGACAAGGTCTTCGAACACTGATTGGTATATTGTTATATAAGTGTGTGTTTTCTGTAAACTGTAGCATTGCAATAAAATCAAATAAAAAAAAAATAAAAAAAAAATAATAGGGGTGGTAGGAGAGGAAAAGATTAAAGTATTCAGTGAGAACCCACAAGGTCTTCTCTGAACACTATTTATTTTCTTCTTCGAGGATGTGGGTCCCTTTAATTAAACCAGTGGTGGTACCCCTATATATATATATATATATATATATATATATATATATATATATATATATATATATATATATATATATATATATATATATATATATATATACATATATATATATATATATATATATATATATGTATAAGATATATATATATATACATATGGGGAAGAGAGAATAACTTTTCAGCCTGTTGAAGCCGTTGTCAACACCAGACTTACTAGAGAAAAAGAGAGGATACAGGCCAACACCTGGAACCCGACCAACCCATCTCTAGAGAAAGAATTACCAGAAACAGGAATAGCTTAGCTTAGAATGGTCAAAGAGGATTAAGCGGTCAGAGAATAAGGATGAAAGATTAAAGAAAAGCCTCATGAACACACAATAAATGAATATAAAATTGTAATGAGACATTGTAAGCCTCCCTTTCAGAATTTTTTCTTAAACTGTTGTGTAATATTGTAACTTAAAACTGGGTCAAGTTTGTACATACCAGTACTAATATTGAGAAGATTTGGACATTGACGAATTAGGGCAGACTCAATTAAATTCCTTTCCACAAAGCCATTGCAATTGGCAATGCTTTTCGCCCCATCTCAATTAATAGTGTGATCACACAAACTTGTATGTAGATACAAAGCATTAGACGTTTGGGCAGTTCTTATATTATAAGCATTTTGGGACATACGTAATTGTAAGGATTTTCCTGTTTTTCCAAGGTACACAGACACACAATCATTGCAGGGAATCGAATACACACAACCTGCTGTACCAGGGGAGTTCTTTTATTAAATTACACTTGATCGTATTTTTAGTGAACACCAAATTGATATTAAGGTTCTTAAAAACTGGGGAAAGTTTCTCAAATCCCATCGCATAATGTACCACCAATGAGTTTCTATTTTCTGGCTTCGCTTTGGAGACATTATTATAAAACGTACGTTTAGCTTTCCTAAACGAACAATCCAAAAACATCTTAGCGTACTGTAAACTCTTCCCAATTTCATATATTTTAGCTGTCTCTTCATCAAAAAACTCAGGGCTGCATACCCTCAAAGTTCGAAGAAACATTTCTCAAAATACTGCCTGTTTAACTTTACTATGATGATTCGAATAATAATAAACAAACGACCCCACGTTGGTATGTATTCTATACACTTTAAATTTGAACCTTCTATTGACTCTATGAATCATAATGAACAAAAACGGATGAGTACCATTCTCCTCATTTTCACATGTGAATTTAATTGAAGGTACCAAAGAATTAAGTTCATTAAGAAGAACAATTTGGTCTTGGTCACTCGGCCATAAGCACAAAATATCGTCGACATAACTAAACAACACTACATTAGAGGGGATAATCCTGGATAAGATTTTTGTTTCGAAGAACTCCATATACAAATTGCTCAAAACTTGGGAAAGGGGATTGCCCATAGTAATTCCAAATGTTTGTTTGAAAAATTTCCCATTGAAACTGAAATAATTGTCTTTTATACATAATTTGATAAATTCCAACATATTATTGGTCTGCAAGCTCAAATTATATTTAGGCAGTTCGTCATGTAGGTATTCTAACAAATCATCAACAGGTACTTTAGTGAATTAAGCAGTCACGTCAAAACTTACTAGTTTAAGATCAAAATTCAAATTTAGTGTGGATAGCTTATTAATTAAGTCTACATTGTTAGTTAAGTGCGAGTTAGAAAAAGTACCAATGATAGGGGACAAAACTTTAACCAACCACTTAGAAAGTTTATAAGCCGCCGAACCAACTGAACGAATAATCGGTCTAACTGGATTATAAGGTTTATGGGTTTTTATAAGACCATACATATAAGGGAGAGAGGGAGATCGACTTGTTAGCCTAGAAATCAACTCTTTATCGCCGTTGCACAAAGTTTTGAGAGTTTTGTTAAAATGTGCGATCACTTTTTCAGTAGGATCTCTGTTAACCAATAGGTAAGTATCCCTATCTTCTAAACGTAATTCCATTTTTCGACCATAATCATCCTTATTCATAATAACTACTGCATTTGACTTATCAGCCTTGGTAATATGTAATGAATTATCTTTTTTTGAGAATTTTGAAAGCATGAATAAATCGACTTGGACAATTAGGTACAGAATTGTTAAGTAAAACACCATACATCATACCTTTGCACACACTAATATCTTCAACTGAGACATCACTATACTTTTCGAGATTACAGAAACCTTTGGCAATATCTACAAAATTAACTGTCCCGTTAGACGTGGCAAAGCTCAGGCCATATCCTTATGCAGTAATCAAGTCGTCTATCCGAGAGGTTGATGACAAAATCACGGTTGGAGTGTTTACTCCAGTTACTTTGTTTAATAAGTCTTTTCATTTTTAAATCCAGTTTAGTACTCACCTTTATGTAGGTAGACCTCAAAGTAGTGTAAAAACAATCCATCAAACAGCGGTTCAATTCAGGCGGAATGGCTTGGAGAAAGGCATACTTATAGTTATCCACCACTTTAAAACATTCACGAACTTCTAATTTAAGTAAATCGATGTTTTTCATAAGCACTATGCGGGGAATCTAATCAAAGGTATACAAATTGCTCAGTTTTGAGCAATTTGTATATGGAGTACCTCGAAACAAAAACCTTATCCAGGATTATCCCCTCTAATGTAGTCTGGATTAGGTATGTCGACGATATTTTGTGCTTATGGGCGAGTGACCAAGACCAAATTGTTTTTCTTAATGAACTTAATTCTTTGGTACCTTCAATAAAATTCACATGTGAAAATGAGAAGAATGGTACTCCTCCGTTTTTGTTCGACATGATTCATAGAGTCAATAGAAGGTTCAAATTTAATGTGTATAGAAAACCTACCAACGTGGGGTCGTTTGTTCATTATTATTCGAATCATCATAGTAAAGTTAAACAGGCAGTATATTCAGGAATGTTTCTTAGAGCTTTGAGGGTATGCAGCTCTAAGTTTTTTGATGAAGAGATAGCTAAAATGTATGAAATTGGGAAGAGTTTACTGTGCTCTAGGATGTTTTTGGATTGTCCGTTTGGGAAAGCTAAACGTACGTTTTATAATAATGTCTCCAAAGCGAAGCCAGAAAATAGAAACTCATTGGTGGTACCTTATGCGATGGGATTTGAGAAACTTTCCCCATTTTTTAAGAACGTTAATATCAATTTGGTGTTCACTAATAATACGATTAAGTCTAATTTAATAAAAAACTTCCCTGGTACAGCAGGTTGTGTGTATTCCATTCCCTGCAATGATTGTGAGTCTGTGTACCTTGGACAAACAGGAAAATCCTTACAATTACGTATGTCCCAACATGCTTATAGTATAAGAACTGCCCAAACGTCTAATGTTTTGTATCTACATACAAGTTTGTGTGATCACACTATTAATTGGGATGGGGCGAAAAGCATTGCCAATTGCAATGGCTTTGTGGAACGGAATTTAATTGAGTCTGTCCTAATTCGTCAATGTCCAAATCTTCTCAATGTTAGTACTGGTATGTACAAACTTGACCCAGTTTTAAGTTACAATATTACACAACAGTTTAAGAAAAAACTCTGAAAGGGAGGCTTACAATGTCTCATTACAATTTTATATTCATTTATTGTGTGTTCATGAGGCTTTTCTTTAATCTTTCATCCTTATTCTCTGAATGCTTAATCCTCTTTGACCATTCTAAGCTAAGCTATTCCTGTTTCTGGTAATTCTTTCCCTAGAGATGGGTTGGTCAGGTTCCAGGTGTTTGCCTGTATCCTCTCTCTCTCTCTTTCTCTAGTCAGTCTGGCGTTGACAACGGCTTTAACAGGCCGAAACGTTCATCCCTCTTCCCCATTTCTTTGTGGTTTTTCCGCATACAAATGATCAGTGTTTAGTGATCGTCAATTGCATCCATGGATACCACGTGCCAGTTTCTCTCCTTCTCCTCTCTTTACCCTTCTCTTAAGCCTTTTGTTACTAAACTTCGTTTTGCTTTAGTGAAATCTCATTCCTTAAAACTTCGCTACCGTTTTCTTCCAAAATGACTCGGTGAACAAGTGCTACCCCGTTCATTATTACCCAACAGTTTTCTTAAATTATCATTTCGGCTGTTTGATGAGATTCCCCGCATAGTGCTTATGAAAAACATCGATTTACTTAAATTAGAAGTTCGTGAATGTTTTAAAGTTGTGGATAACTGTAAGTATGCCTTTCTCCAAGCCATTCCGCCTGACTGGAACTGCTGTTTGATGGATTATTGTTACACTACTTTGAGGTCTACCTACGGAAAGGTGAGTACTAAACTGGATTTAAAATTGAAAAGACTTATTCAACAAAGTAACTGGAGTAAACACTCCAACCGTGATTTTGTCATCAACCTCTCGGATGGACAACTTGATAACAACACGATTACTGCATTAGGATATGGCCTGAGCTTTGCCACGTCTAACGGGGAAGTTAATTTTGTAGATATTGCCAAAGGTTTCTGTAATCTCGAAAAGTATAGTGATGTCTCAGTTGAAGATATTAATGTGTGCAAAGGTATGATGTATGGTGTTTTACTTAACAATTCTGTATCTAATTGTCCAAGTCGATTTATTCATGCGTTCAAAATTCTCAAAAAAAGATAATTCATTACATATTACCAAGGCTGATAAGTCAAATGCAGTAGTTATTTTAAATAAGGATGACTATGGTCGAAAAATGGAATTACATTTGGAAGATAGGGATACTTACCTAATGGTTAACAGAGATCCTACTGAAAAAGTGATCGCACATTTTAACAAAACTCTCAAAACTTTGTGCAAAGGCGATAAAGAGTTGATTTCTAGGCTAACAAGTCGATCTTCCTCTCTACCTTATATGTATGGTCTTATAAAAACCCATAAACCTTATAATCCAGTTAGACCGATTATTAGTTCAGTTGGTTCGGTGGCTTATAAACTTTCTAAGTGATTGGTTAAAGTTTTGTCCCCTATCGTTGGTATTCTTTCTAACTCGCACTTAACTAACAATGTAGACTTAATTAATAAGCTATCCACACTAAATTTGAATTTTGATTTTAAACTTTTTTTTTTTTTTTTTTTTACATGCAAAGCATGCAATTTAAATACAATAAAAACGAGAAAAAAACACAGAAAACATAAAATAACGAAACAAAACAATAGACCACCGGCCAGATGGCCGACAGCTCAGGACAACAAAATACAAACACGATAAATGCAGGGAAAAACACATCAGACATGAAGACACAAAATAGAAAACAATTGTCAAACAAGCAAGCACAGTAACATTTCAAAACAAAACATCATACAACAAAACAAACATCAAGATGCATAACAGAAAACATAACAGGACAAGCACAATACACAACAAACAAAACAAAATAATAAACAAGTACAACATGTAAAGTAATAATTAAAACACCAGTGCAAACGTACAGCACAGAAACAAGACATTAATAAAAAACACCCACACCAAACCAACCGCCCCGCAACAAACAAAGGGCGAGGCCAAAATAAACAACAATAATAAACAAGCAACCCATGCAAACAGAAAATAAACATAGGTACATACACAACAACAAACACGCATCGACCTGAAGGACCGAGAACAAAACACAACATAAAGGACATCATGAAACAAAACAAGAAAATCTCACAGCACACATCAAGCTAAGTATAAAAACACATGTGAGCAATGCAGAAGGATAACCTACATGTCAAAGTAAAATCAGCTTACATATTTGCCCAGGAACATGACCTGGGGATACCGCACATTAAACGCCTCCCAAATCAGCCACCTCCCCCAAGAGGCTTGACCCACCACCAGGGGCGCCATTTGAACCGGAACCCCGGCATCAAACACCCGTACACAGGAAACCCATATGGTGTCCCTCCAGACGCGAGTAACTGCCACCCTATCCCATACACCTGGAACCCGCTCATCAGAAAAGTCCTCCGGCTTCTCAGACAGCAAGAACTCGGCAACCCAGGCCTCCAGGTCCTCCACAGTAGAGGGCCGGACAGAGGGCACCACCACAGGGGCACCAGCGGCCACGGGCATACCACCAGACGACTGCAGGGAACCAAGGCGGCTCGCATCCTTTCTCAAAGTCACCACCAGGCCACGCCCAGCACCAGCATCCTCACCACCCCTGGCACCGGAAGACACCACACCCCACTGCGAAGAGCCCCCGGGCAGGGAAGGAACAGGAGGCACACCCGAGACACAGGCACCAGCCCCAGCAGGCACATGTACCTCCGCCACCACCAACTGTGGAGACAACGACTCATCCGGAGCCACGCCGTCAACAGCTGAAGACCCACAGTCACTGAAGTCCCCAACATTAGCCCAGGCAGCAGACGAACGCATGGAACGTTTAGGCTCCGGCCGGATATCGTCAGAGCCGGAAGCAGATCCAGAAGCACGGGCATCACTAGCCAGACGAACCGACGCCCGACGCAGAACGGCAGCAGCCTCGACCACAGGAGGAACCGGACCACACACAGCAGGAGGCTCCGCAGCCACCCCAGCACCCAGCACAGCAGGGACTCGAGGTACGGACGCAGAGCCAGGTCCCGCAACCGAAGACGAGGAAGCAGACGGCGATGCTACACAGGGATTACCAGGAAGGTCCACGGGAAGGGAAGGGAACTATCAGGGGGGAAAGCGCCAAGTCATTACGACTATATAGCACTTGGAAGGGGTCAGGATAAGGATTTGGGATGGGAAGGGGAGGAAGGAATGGTGCCCAACCACTTGGACGGTCGGGGATTGAACGCCGACCTGCATGAAGCGAGACCGTCGCTCTATTGTCCAGACAGAAAACAACACTGCTTCCCGTGTTGGCCCTGCCCTGGCCGTGCCGCTCCCGTGGCAGGGCCAGAGACATGGTCAGGAAGAACATCCGACGGCACCGCAACATCCGGGGGAGGGTCTGCAACAACCGGGGGAACGTCGGGCGACGCCGGGGGAGCCTCAGCAGCGAACGGGATGCTCACCTCCTCACCCCCAGAGTCCTCCTCCAGGGGAGCGGCGGGAAATCCTCTTCACGGAACAAGTTCACGGGAGCGACCTGATCAGCAGTACACCCGGCAGCCTGATGCCCCAACAAGCCACACTGGAAGCAAGTACGGGGTTGTCGGGCATAAAACACCTGCACATAGTAACCCAACAGCCGGACAGAGGACGGAATGTCCGACCTCAGTCGCATCCCGAGGGTCCGAAAGTTGGTCCTCACACCCGAATACGTGCCAGACGAAAGTGAGTTCATCAGTACACTGATGACGGAGCCGTACCTCTGGAAGAATCGCCGGAGGAGAGTCTCGGGAAACTCCATGGGGGCGCCATGAACACTGACATACGTCACAGCACCACTACGGTCCGAAATGGTCACAAACCCAGAGCATTCCTGCAGCTGCAAAGTACGTCCCTCGTACCTCCGTAGAAAAGCACATTACACCTCCTCATCCACAAACTTGATGATGACACAGTGAGCATTGACCAGCTCAACACCATATACGTCCCGAACTAGGACTCGAAGCATGTCACTCAATACCACGTCCACCAGCGGGTAACCAGCATGGCCAGTAAACTCCAATCCGATGGAGTTTAACCGCACGACAGCGGAAATAGGGCCGCTCATCGCAAAACACGCCACGTCCCTACCACCAGGAACAGCAGGGAGGGTAGAGTCACCCACACCCCCTGCTGGCGAAAACGGCAACTACCCCAAACTACCGGAGCTGTCAAGTGACACGTCCTCACTCAACGGCAGCTCAGTAGCCACTCTTTTGATTTTAAACTAGTAAGTTTTGACGTGACTGGTTTATTCACTAGAGTACCTGTTGATGATTTGTTAGAATACCTACGTGAGGAACTGCCTAAATATAATTTGAGCTTGCAGACCAATAATGTGTTGGAACTTATCAAATTATGTATAAAAGACAATTATTTCAGTTTCAATGGAAAAATTTTCAAACAAACATTTGGAATGGCTATGGGCAATCCCCTTTCCCCAGTTTTGAGCAATTAGTATATGAAGTTCTTCGAAACAAAAATCTTATCCAGAATTATCCCCTCTAATGTAGTGTGGTTTAGGTATGTTGACGATATTTTGTGCTTATGGCCGAGTGACCAAGACCAAATTGTTTTTCTTAATGAACTTAATTCTTTGGTACCTTCAATAAAATTCGCATGTGAAAATGAGAAGAATGGTACTCTTCTGTGTTTGGACATTATGATTCATAGAATCAATAGAAGGTTCAAATTTAATGTGTATAGAAATCCTACCAACGTGGAGTCGTTTGTTCATTATTATTCGAATCATCATAGTAAAGTTAATCAGGCAGTATTTTCAGGAATGTTTCTTCGAGCTTTGAGGGTATGCAGCTCTGAGTTTTTTGATGAAGAGATAGCTAAAATATATGAAATTAGGAAGAGTTTACAGTACCCTAAGATGTTTTTGGATTGTTTGTTTGGGAAAGTGTTACGGACCCGAGCCCAGCGTCCGAGCGCGGAGCAGTGACGACCGCGCCATCTGTGGGTCAGCTCCCGAAACCCCCTCCAAATGGACGACGCCATCTAGTGAGGACGAGATATACTGGCCACAAGGGCTGGTTTCCCGTCCTGATCAGCTCGTGACGCAGCCGCTGCTGACCTCTGGTGAGGTGACGCTTAGACAGCAACGCCATCTATGGAGTGGATAGGTGGGCGTTTGTGTCTAAGCCTGTAAGTGAGGTGCCCTAGCGTGTCCCTATTACTGATGACGTGTCCGATTACAGAGTTGACCTGGGACTGCTGTAATGAACGTTGGATCAGTCTACCCAAGGCAGCCGAAGACTCTCCACGTGTTTGCTACAGCAGTTGTGAGTCACCCCCCGGATGAACACTGTGGTGTTAGCCTGCCTGTGACGTGGCAGCTGAGGAATTGTACCTACCAGGGACTGACTGGTGGAGAAGACTAACCACTGGGGTGTTGTGGTGAGGAGAGTGATCTGTGGGATCACACGAGGCTCCTGCCTAGGGCTCTCAACCCTAGTATCGGTCGTGGAGTGGCTTAACCTGCGGAACTGATCGGAACCTGCCAGCTACAGGCTGGATTTGTGGTTGAAGGCCTCCACTACGGTGGCCTAACCTGTGGAACTGATTGGAACTTGCCAGCTACAGGCTGGATTTGTGGTTGACGGCCTCCACGACTGCGCACCCAGTGGGACTGTGATTTGGCTGGCCTGTGGCCAGGGTAGACTCGTCGAGGGAATCAAAGGATTCATCGAGAGGCCACAAGAGAACCAGGACCACTCGTCTTGAGCACCGTGAACGTCCAGAGTCTTCAGAGGAAGACCACGTTGTATATAATAGTGTTTATACCTCCCCCGTGTGATAATTTATATATTATTTATGGTGATGGTGATAATTATATGTTTAAGTTTTTGCCTTTGTCTCCCTTCCCCTTTAATTTACTTGCGTTATGGATCACATCCCTTGAAAGCCACTACTAGCTTGGGGCCGGATACCCTACCTCTAACAACATCAGAGAAAGAACCCAGTTGCGACCCGCGAGGGCCGTAACAGAAAGCTAAACGTACGTTTTATAATAATGTCTCCAAAGGGAAGCCAGAAAATAGAAGCTCATTGGTGGTACCTTATGCGATGGGATTTGAGAAACGTTCCCCAGTTTTTAAGAACCTTAATATCAATTTGGTGTTCACTAATAATACGATCAAGTCTAATTTAATAAAAAAAACTCCCCTGGTACAGCAGGTTGTGTGTATTCCATTCCCTGCAATGATTGTGAGTCTATGTACCTTGGACAAACAGGAAAATCCTTACAATTACGTATGTCCAAACATGCTTATAATATAAGAACTGCCCAAACGACTAATGCTTTGTATCTACATACAAGTTTGTGTGATCACACTATTAATTGGGATGGGGCGAAAAGCATTGCCAATTGCAATGGCTTTGTGGAACGGAATTTAATTGAGTCTGCCCTAATTAGTCAATGTCCAAATCTTCTCAATGTTAGTACTGGTATGTACAAACTTGACCCAGTTTTAAGTTACAATATTACACAACAGTTTAGGAAAAAAACTCTGAAAGGGAGGCTTACAATGTTTCATTAAAGTTTTATATTCATTTATTGTGTGTTCATGAGGCTTTTCTTTAATCTTTCATCCCTATTCTCTGACGTCTTAATCCTCTTTGACCATTCTAAGCTAAGCTTTTCCTGTTTCTGGTAATTCTTTTCCTAGAGATGGGTTGGTCAGGTTCCAGGTGTTGGCCTTTATCCTCTCTCTCTTTCTCTAATCAGGCTTGTGTTGAAAACGGCTTTAACAGGCCGAAACGTTCATCTCTCTTCACCATTTCTTTTTGGTTATCCCGCATACAAATGATCAGTGTTTAGAGATCGTCAATTGCATCAATGGCACCTAGGAGCCAGAATGCACTATTTGGCCTACTATGCAAGGCTCGGTTTGTCTAATAAGACAAGTTTTCATGAATTAATATATTTTCTCTAATTTTTTTTCTTATGAAATGATAAAGCTACCCATTTCATTATGTATGAGGTCAATTTTTTTTATTGGAGTTAAAACTAACGTAGATATATGACCGAACCTAACCAACCCTACCTAACCAACCCTACCTAACCTAACCTAACCTATCTTACCCTAACCTAAACTACCATAACTAAATCAATAATTAATGTTCTTAATATAATTTAATAATAATATTTAAAATAAACTATTAGGAAACAGTTTATTGAATATAAAGAAAATTACTCGGCCTATTAGGCAAACCGGGCCTTGCATAGTAGGCTGAGAAGTGCGTTCTAGTCTAACTACTAAGTACGACATATATAAATATATAATATATATATATATATATATATATATATATATATGTCGTACCTAGTAGCCAGAACTCACTTTTTGGCCTACTATTCAAGGCCCGATTTGCCTAATAAGCCAAGTTTTCCTGAATTAATATATTTTTTCTAATTTTTTTCTTATGAAATGATAAAGCTACCCATTTCATTATGTATGAGGTCAATTTTTTTTTATTGGAGTTAAAATTAACGTAGATATATGACCGAACCTAACCAACCCTACCTAACCTAACCTAACCTATCTTTATAGGTTAGGTTTGGTTAGGTAGCCGAAAAAGTTAGGTTAGGTTAGGTTAGGTAGGTTAGGTAGTCGAAAAACAATTAATTCATGAAAACTTGGCTTACTAGGCAAATTTGGCCTTGCATAGTAGGCTGAGAAGTGAGTTCTGGCTACTAGGTACGACATATATATATATATATATATATATATATATATATAACTGAAAACTCACACCCCAGAAGTGACTCGAACCCATACTCCCAGAAGCAACGCAACTGGTATGTACAAGACGCCTTAATCCACTTGACCATCACGACCGGACATAATGAGGTGATAGCCGAGGCTATTTGAACCACCCCACCGCCGGCACTCGGATAGTTATCTTGGGCATAGCATTTTACCAAATCACCTCATTCTTAGGGGCACACGTGAGGAACACAAATGCGAACAAGCCAGAATGGTCCCCTGGACAATATTTAGTTAGTGAGTTTTCAGTTGCATATTGTCCAGGGGACCATTCTGGCTTGTTCGCATTTGTGTTCCTCACGTGTGCCCCTAAGAATGAGGTGATTTGGTAAAATGCTATGCCCAAGATAACTATCCGAGTGCCGGCGGTGGGGTGGTTCAAATAGCCTCGGGTATCACCTCATTATGTCCGGTCGTGATGGTCAAGTGGATTAAGGCGTCTTGTACATACCAGTTGCGTTGCTTCTGGGAGTATGAGTTCGAGTCACTTCTGGGGTGTGAGTTTTCAGTTGCATATTGTCCAGGGGACCATTCTGGCTTGTTCGCATATATATATATATATATATATATATCGTACCTAGAAGCCAGAATGCACTTCTCAGCCTACTATGCAAGGCCCAATTTGCCTAATAAGCCAAGTTTTCATGAACTAATTGTTTTTCGACTACCTAACTTACCTAACCTAACTTTTTCGGCTACCTAACCTAACCTGACCTATAAAGATAGGTTAGGTTAGGTTAGGTAGGGTTGGTTAGGTTCGGTCATATATCTACGTTAATTTTAACTCCAATAAAAAAAATTGACTTCATACATAATGAAATGGGTAGCTTTGAATTCTAGCACCCACATCCAAGGAGGCAGATTAGACCTAACCTTCGTTTCAGCCTCCCTAAGAGATGCAGCAACATGGTCAGTTGAGCCCACACTCACAAGCGACCACTATGGGGTCCAAATTGATCTTCAGTTAGACCTACCCACCCCACCTCCGCCTCCATCTAAAGCTTGGAACTTTGCTTTAGCAAACTGGGACCTATTTCAAAACCTCATTTCAGAGTGGCAAAGAAACTATGATCTTCCCGAAGACATTAATCAGGCAGAACAAGAATTTGTCAAAGCGATTCAAAGTGCAGCCAACCACTCAATCCCACTGAAAAAACAGTCCACCGGACACTATAAAGATCATTGGTACTATTGCGAACGTGTCAAAGAGCTCAACCATAGACTCAATAGAACAAGAAAGCTATACAAAAAGCAGCCAAGTGACCGCAACAGGATCTTACTTTGTGAGGTCAAGGAACATGTACATCGAGAGACCAGACAAATAAAAGAACAAAAGTGGCTGGAATGGTGTTCACACCTGAATGAACACACCTCTCTCGGAGAGATGTGGCAGCAAATTCACCAGGCCAAAGGGAATAAAACACCTAAAGCTCCACACCCCAAGGATCCTCAACAGGAAGCCGAAGTACTGGCAACCAGGTTTGCAGAGAGAGCAGCCAGCAATCAACTTCCACCAGATGTATTAGCAGTACAGACCGGACTAGAGGAAGAAAGGTGGCACAGAACCCTTACAGCATGTGAAGAAGTCTCTGACACTAATGCCCCCTTCACACTGGATGAGCTCAATCGGGCTAAGAAAAACTCCAAGGATACATCCCCTGGAGCCGACAAAATAACCTATAAAATGATTAGAAACCTCGGCCCAGAGGGAGACGCTGCATACCTAAGGTTAATTAATTTAGCCTGGACTTCTCAAACTAGACCTTCTGCTTGGAATAGAGCATAGTGCCGATCCCAAAACCCAAAGATCCAGCTAATCCCAGGCCCATCTCTCTCCAAAGCTGTGCAGCCAAGACGGCTGACAGAATGGCACTCAACAGACTGGAGTGGAAAATGCCTAAACTGCACCATGATATGTATGCCTATAGAAGAGGGGTTGGCACAGCGGAATGTATTACAACTCTGTTAGCCCACTTGAATGACAGACCAGGAATGCTGATATTCCTGGACCTCGAAAAAGCCTTTGAACTGGCTAGCGCCCCAGCTATTCTCTGCTGCCTCATTGACAAAGAGGTCAGAGGCAACCTGCTCTCCTGGACCAAAAACTGTCTCATAAACAGAGAAGCAAGAGTAAAACTTCATGGCACAGTCTCTGAGTACAAAAGACATGAAAATGGTACACCGCAAGGAGGTATTCTCAGCCCTCTTCTCTTCAACTGTTTAATGGAAAGAATAATGAGGTTGAAACTCCCACATCACTGCAGGCTGCTAAACTACGCGGACGACTTTGTCATCATCATAAAAGGAAGGGATGCGGCGCGCCTTGCACCCAAATGCTTAGACTGCATCAGTAAAGAGGCAAAACAGATTGGGATCAAACTCAACCCCTCAAAGTCAAAGGCCATGCCCATAAAAATAGCGAAGCCCAACATCCAACTCACAGTACAGGGTCAACCAATAGAATGGGTCGATACCTATCAGTATCTAGGAATCATCCTGGACACACACATGAATTTTAATGCTGAGTGTGAGAGTTTTGTAGTTAACTGTGAGAAGTTTTGGAATAAATTGAAATTGGTATACGGAATTTTAGCTCGGAAAATTTCTAAGAAACTTTCTTTATTCTTTAACCTTTATTCCTGTCGTGATATTCAACTAGGTCGCCTGAGGAAGGACTTGCTTAGCTAACACACCAGTGTAGTAACCAGCTCATTCCTCACTTTGGGACCATGTATGAACAATTGACTAGGCGCGAGCAAACGCCGAGACCCCAATGAAAATTGAAATCCCCCCCACTTAGGCCGCCGACCTTCGCCAATCGCCGAAGCGAATCTAACGAGTAGGTCACGGGCTCTCACAACAATAATTTATTGTTGTGTGGTGCCGTATATTTGATCCAAAGCTCAGAAAATTAGTCTCAATTTTAGTCGAGTGTGAAGAACATTTGCATAACAATAATAATGTGTGGGGGTGTAACGAAAAGACAGTGTTAACCATAACAACTTAGTTTATTCAATAAAGTACTAACTACTACAACAAAACAAAAAAGAAATGTCAATGACGTTACTCGAAATCCTTCCTGTGACACTATCAATGACAGCTAGACACCAGCCCCTCGGACTGCATAATGAACTAACTCGAACATAAGCGTGACCACAGAGGAATCAACAAGCAAGCAAGAACTAACAGATCTATAATCATAATTACAACAAATGACACAGTAGGTTCTGAAATACGTCTCCAGTAACCTCCTAACTGTTCTACGCCTCAGTGCAGTCTACTCCTGCAATAGCGGTTGCAATGCAATCAAATCAGTAGTCTTTCAATGACAACAATAACTAATGGGTTCACTGGCAACTCCAGCACCCTTCCTCAAATTAATCCTTACGTTAACACTCCGTCCCACGGACGATCAACAATCAATAACAATTGATTTACTTTAATAACACAATAACATTTACGTTAATAACAAGGTAACATTTACGTTAAATTAACAACTCTTACAACTGTCACTAGTAACGCGGAAATCAAACAACACTCTACCCGTCGAGCATTCAGTGAGAAAATCCCATTAATCCCTGTACTTCCAGACAGCTGATTAATCTCTTTACTAGTTACGTTAATTTACGTTAATCGGTTACTAATCACTCAGCGATGGTAAACTCTGATTTACAATGTCCAAAGTGCTAAGAGAACGGTAATCACTCGTGATTACCTTTAGAGTAATTAATTACTATCCTCAAGATCAATAATTAAACAATTAAAATACGCAACCTTTCACACTGGCTCAGCAATTTACATTAAGGTACGAATTCCGTCTGAGCCTTCCATACTCAGACCAATTCAGGCGACTAATAACAGTAATTAGCCCCACGTTTACGTTATTCTAAATGACGTTACTCCTCTCACGAATCAATCCAATGCCGGTACTTCCGGGCAGATAACGACGTTACGTTAATGGAACAATGTAGCCTTCGTGTGAGTCGATCAAACAAGGATCGAGATTAATTACTTTGACTTCCTGAAACACGTCAATTACCCGGCCCACTGACCGTTAATTACGACAGACAATACTCTAATTCTTATCTGGCTGATGGCTAGGCTCCTCGAGACTACCGTAGCTGCTTACAGGAAAGTAAATTAACCCAAACGCATTCTACGTTACTCAAATTGTCAAAGAACAAATTCTCTTAAAGCAATGGGCGTTCCCTTGGTTACGTTATATTAATTGCCTCGCAATCACCTCACTGAATACTGGACTTCGATGTCCTACCAGATAACCAGGAGAATATATTTGTACCCAAGTACTCGTCTACAGCCGAGTTCCCCCACGACAATACAGGGCATGAACCCTCTAGAACCCTGCCCCACAATGGTTTTACTGGACTGCAATCACATCCGGTGATTGCTCAACACTAGCAACAATCACCATCAAATAACAACCCCCTTTGCAATAACACACACGGCAAGTACTCTAATTTCCAAATATTAGAACCCTGCACACACTTACTTACTGCTGCAAATGACCCCTAGAACATAGGTCACTATATTGCAATCACCACACAGTAAATAACACTAACACTGGGCACCGTGACACAACGATTATATATATATATATATATATATATATATATATATATATATATATATATATATATATATATATATATATATATATATATATATATATATATATATATATATATATATATATATATATAATTACTGCCGACACATGTAGCCTACAGCTATCAAACGTTATTGGGAACACTAAGGAGAATCTCACACTCCTTAAATCACATGGGTGAGTGATTTATCGATCACGCATGCCGATAAACACTCGAGAGTTACGTTACTCGACAGAGCGGGGGCGGTCTCTCTAGACGGCCTCGTCACTCACCAAAAATTACGTTAATTAATACTGCAACCACAATATATATTATATAAATCACACTTGTCACGGCCCTGGGAACACTACAAGAAATTTAAGCCACACTGTGGCACACTCCACAATAATCATTGCCAGGAATCACTGGCGTTACACATACCTGAGCGCTCAGTGTTGGAATTCCACACCTGCAAGACCACACATGGAAATGATATCACTCCGTCCCACGGACGATCAAAAATGATTACCACAATGAAATAAAAGAATTATTACATGGACACCTTGGCTAATCTATGTATATTCTCAGTCCTTGGCTAATCTATGTATATTCTGTGTTCCCGTGTGTACCCACACACACACACACACACTGTACGTCTGTGTACACCAGACTTAAGTCCCTCTGGACTGACAAGATGACAACACAGGTGATTAATCTCCTCGCCCACAATTCACTCCACCTGAGCAGGTGCTGCGTGACAATGTGACGGAACACTTGACCTCGAATTCAAGCTTTAGAGACTACTAATCACAAAAATACACACATAGGTACTTACTCATTCACACTGCCGGCTTTACACACCATTCCCATACATCAGGCACCCCGCTATAGGTGGCTGGCTCGCTCCGGGTGGCGTAGGCGGCGGTAGTTCCTGACCGTAGTACTTATACGGAAAATTGGCGCACACTCGAACCCCTCCCACTCAACACGGCTGAGTTCGCACCCTCGACTCCCCGGTGAAGTGAAGCGTTCATACCCAGGTGACACGCCCAACGATAGCGTCTCACACCAACATTGGGAAATTGCCTTAACACTGACACGAATTTCCCCGTTCCCATCGACTGCTACAGAGCACTAGCAAGTCTAATCATCACTGGTATGGGATCTACGAGTCTGTTGCTGCTCGTATGCACATTCCCCCACGATCCCAGATCACTGTACCTCTACCCCCTGCATACAATAATGTCTTAAACCCCTCCAAGCGACGACTTCGGCCGGATTCTGTGACGACCGATGTCGTAGGTGAAGCAGGAAGCATCAGCAGTTGTAGTCCAGCCACCACGACGCCCTATACATCAATTTGGCCGAATTGAGTACAGGAACGTCTTGACAAGGTGGCGGCTGAGTTCAGAATGAGGCTCACAACGGCTATCCCCGCGTCCTTCTCGAAATAACCAATGAGAGGAAGGCATACAGCGGCCTACCCCTCTCATCCAATCAGCGACGGTGTAGCATAGCCCCTAGGGCAGCTCCAAGATGGCCGACCAACATGGCGGCTCAAGATGTTTCTAAGATGGCGGCTGGTTTCCATGACAACCACTCAAGTGGCCGGCGAGCGTGGGACCCCACATGTTTCACCCCACGCCTGCGGCCTAGCCGTTCGCGCGCAAAGTTGTCTGGCTCCATGCCATACAATGAGATGATGCTATCAGCTCTAGCACTGTCCACAGACATGCCACCCCGGCCAGGGTAACATTTATGGACTGCTGATGACTGGGGCTCTCACATGAGCCCAAACACTAGATGTTTCGGTTGCTGGTACAAAACTTAAGTCCGCCCACTTAACAAGTACACTTAACAAGTGTACTGGCTCCCACAGGTATAAGAGCACTATTGTAAGTGAGTTGGTGAACCACCTCCTCACACTGAGGTCACTTACTTGAGAGAGCGAACTGCAGCCCGGACGGCAATCCTCAGGTCGCTAACCTCCCTTTCTGGAGGAGCCAATCTGCAAGTCCTTCGCACATACTATGTACAGGCAGTCAGATCAGTGATCGATTATGCCGCACCTGCACTCACAAATCTATCACACCAACAGTGGAAAAAGCTTGAAGTTGCCCAAAACAATGCTATGAGAGCTGCACTGGGAGCCCCCATGTGGACCAGGCTTGAAACCCTTAAACTAGAGACGGGTTTGCCCTCTCTACAAGAAAGAATATCACAAAGGACAGCTACAATTATCAGTAAGATAATTATTTCTTCTGATCCAATCCCAGTACGGCAGGCCTTGGTGGTTGGACTAGGCCGAAACAATGGAAACTCTTGGGTTGCAAGAGCAGGAAAAGTTTTAAACAGACTACATTTAAAAAACATGATTCTTGATAGAGAGGGTGATCATCCACACCCAAATTACACTCCTTCCGCGCCGTGGGAAGAGCCTACTTTCAAAATAGTAATAGAAAGTCTCCCAATGAAAAAGGCTGCCTATGATCCGACAATCCTAAGGCACATAATAGAAGAGCAAATGTATAGCATAGCAGTAGCGGAGCCACCCACATCTTCACAGACGGATCGGTGGACACAGAATATGAGAGTCTGGCGCTGCTCTTTGCACGACCAGCGTACAGGCATATTGGAGACTGGGAGGACTAGTATCATCAACCCAAACTGAGCTGTTTGCCATACAACAGGCATTCGCATATGTGATTGCACAAAACACTCAAAATGCAATCATACACACAGACTCAAAAGCTGCAATTCAAATACTAGGACAAAAACAGTGGAAAGATAATGTGGAAATAATTGCCACCATTTTGTATCTTGGAGCAGTCGCTAAAGGCAAAGGACTCAACATAACTTTAAACTGAATCCCATCCCATATTGGAATCCCATTAAATGAAAAAGCTGATGAAATTGCTAAATTGGCAACTCGTCATCCAGTGATACATAAAACAATTCAACCCAGTCTAGAGAACATAAAAAACTTCATCATAAAAATACTCTCACATCTCAACAAAGCCTTCCTACACCAGAGAATAGCTGAAGGTTCGCCATCTGCAACATGGTATCTTCAGGCAACCAAATTAGAAAGGTTAAATATCCCAAAAGGAATCCACAGGGAAATAGCAGTTAGGTTATATAGACTACGTCTAGGTTACAGATGCAACTGGGAGATTGGTGAACTTCGACAGAGAGAGTGCATCTTTTGCCAAACTGTCACAGAAAAGCCATTACTTCACTAGCTTCTGGAATGTGAAGCAACCAATGACCTTAGAAGAGCTTTAAGAGTTCCTGAATCATGCAGTGGCCACCCTGAAGCCATCAACACAGCCACTCTCCTGGTCAACAAAGGTGTCCAGCAGCTGGACACCCTCATAAAGACTGTGAAGCAGTATCCTCCCCCGCGATAACAGCTTGATAGTTAAATGCAACCTCAGAATACTGAGAGAAAAAAAAAAATTGTACCACTTACGGGCTATTCATGCCCATGCCACCTCTTGGGTGGCTTAATCTTTATCAATCAATCAATCAATTCTAGCACAGTAGAACTCTGTTTAGTGTTAGCAGGTTATTTTTTTGTGTGTGTAAACTAAAGTCTTTGAAAATGTAATAAGTTATTACGAAACGCGTTCAAGTGTCGCGTCAGAATAGAAATAAAAATGAATTTTGGAGAATTGATTTTTCAATTACCATCGACAGTGAAAAGAAACATAAGAAATATTGAGAAAATTCGTGTTAGAATTATTAGTCTTACTTTTTCGGTCACATTAAATAATATATATATATATATATATATATATATATATATATATATATATATATATATATATATATATATATATATATATATATATATATATATATATAACTGAAAACTCCACACCCAAGGAGTGACTCGAACCCAGACAGCCAGGAGCACTCTGCAACTGGCGTACATGGTACCTTAACCACTTGACCAACTGTGACCGTACAAAAGACGTTGGTAGCCTTGGCTATATCCACAACGCCCCAACGGCACTAGGTGGTAAGCTTGGGCATAGTTATTTCATTGAATTACCTTACTTTGAGGGGCCACGTGAGCAACACAAAAGTGAACAAGTTTAAATGGTCCCCAAGCCAATATGCAACCGAAAAGTCCACACCCCAGAAGTGATTCGAACCCAGACAGCCAGGAGCTGTATGCATCTGGCGTACAGTGTATCGTAACCACTTGTCCAATCGTAACCATACACCGAATTTTGTACAAATTTCAAGCATAGAAAGCATATATAGCTAACACGAAGTACTCCTTCTTGATGAGACTCGTCAGCTAAATTTTTTGTTTATTATAAAATCAATTGTCTGTGTTGTGTCGTAAAGAAAAATTGAGTTATATACAGTCAATGTAAAGCTACGATTGGTCGAGATCGTCCTTAGCGCGACGAAGTTTACTTACGAAGATTTTCTTACTGAAATGCCTACCTGAATACTGACGTAGCCACTATGAAGATGCTAAATAAGAACGTTTGTAAGTACGTACGTAACTGCTTCGTGAATCTGGCTCCCGGTTACGGAAGGGTTCGTAACATGGCACCAGGCATGCGGGAATAGTCTCAACTCCCACCCGGATCATGGTGGGGTGCTCCTGACCCTAGTGTAGGGTGAGTCTTAACCTTTGCCGGAGCATAGTGTGGTGCTGTGGCCCAGCGCGAAGTAAGTCTTAACCACTGCCTGGAGCATGCTATGATGCCCCTGGCCCCAGGGCGGGGTAAGCTTTAACCCACTGGCAGGAGCATGTGTAGTGCTCCTGGCCCAGGATGGGGTAAGATATAACCTAATCTCGGAGCATGGTGTAAGGTTATTGCCTCAGAGCGGGGTAAGTCTTAACACCCACCCGGAGCATTGTCTGGTTCTCCTGGCCCCAGGCAGGGAAAGTCTTAACCCCCCGCCCGGAGCATGGTATGGTGCTCCTGGTCCAGGGCGGGGCAAGTCTTAACCCCCGCCCGGAGCATGGTGTGGTGCTCCTGGCCCCAGGCAGGAAAAGTCTTAAACCCCGCCCGGAGCATGGTGTGGTGCTCCTGGCCTGTGACGGACCTCTGCGCCATCTATGATCCAGGTTCCGAATTAAATAGTTGAACCTCCCATTAATATCAGTTTCCCATCTTCAAGTCAGCTGTTCTGGTAGGTGATGAGCTACTGGTTACAGAGAGGGCTAGTGGAGCGCTGTGGACTTCACTGTTGGGGTGTGCTAGCCAGAGAAGACTAGTGGAGCGCTGTGGACTTCACTGTTAGTTTACTAGTCAGAGGGCTAGTGGAGCTCTGAGGACTTCACCGTTTGGGTGTGCTAACCAGAGGGCTAGTAGAGCTCTGGAAGACTTCACTGTTTGAGCGTACTAGCGAGTGGGCTAGTGGGGCGCTTGAAGACATCGCTATAACTGCAGCTAGTGGGCTAGGGGCTAGTGTTGCGCTGAAGACCTCGTCAGAGGAATGTAAATAGTATCCGTCATCTTCGCAGCTAGCTAGCGTGAGGGCTAACGATGCTCTGGATGACCTCTAGTAGTGAATTGTATATAGTTGTGGTGGTAGATAATAAGAACGGTTAATTTTAAGTGCAACATAATTTCTTACCTTAAAGATTACACTACATTTCCACAATGGGATCTCTGACCTTGAGAATGATCGTAGAGTTTATAAGAACCCGGTTACGGAAGGGTTCGTAACATGGCCCTAGGGCCGGGGAAGTCTTAACCCCTGCCCGGAGCATGGTGTGGTGCTGTGGTCCAGGGCGAGGTAAATCTTAACCACCTCCCGGAGCATTGTGTGGTGTTCCTGGCCCAGGGAGGGATAAGTCTTAACCCCCTGTTGGAAATCCTACACACATGTTAACATACTATAGTTAGCCATTTCCGAATATAAGGAAAATGGGAGATTCAGTGTCATCACAATAGACCCATATTCACAACACGTATATGTTAAATTCCATTTATTCTTTTAAACTTAAGTCTAGTGTTTAAACCTAATAAAAAAGTATTCGCTAGGACATTATAATTAGCAATAAAAATACACTACAGACTTCCTTGCTATTGTTTAATAAACCTAGTCCTTAAAACAGAGTAGGAACCAACAGAGTATTGGAACGCAACCTCAGGGAAGGAGGCTGGCAGTCACGCTCTGGCTCAGACACAGAAACAAAACAAAGAGGGCTCCTCACGACAAGCACAACTTGTCAATGGATCCACAACGATCCGACCAACCCTCAATAACAAAGAGAAGAGCTTAGTTCCCGACTCCCATTACATCTTTTATTGGTAGTGATCACTATTAAATATAGGATAGGTAGTTGGTTAAGCTGCAGACGAAGCCCCACAACAGAGTGAGTAGTGTTTTACTCAGCACTACACACACACAAATAATTCATGTCAAACCTGTACTTTATATGTTAATGGAACCGTTATTTATCCCATTCTTTGGTAGGTAAGTTTGTGAGTTGAAGATAATGAGGTGAGCTGGCCAACATAACTTGTGATGTTCTTGCTTACCCTAGCTGTTCCACAGACGCCACCTGAGTGCCAGCCCCCATTTTACAACTGGACCACATGTAGCCACACTCTAACAGCTATCACACTGCCTAATCAGGCCATACCTACATCATGGCTAAGATCTCACATTTGTACTAACCCATGTTTACTATAAGATTGAGTAGTACTAACCATACTGTAGATTAATTACCACCATATGTGGTATAATTTATATTATAATAAGGTAAATGTTTATAGCTTATTATATGACCACCAATTGTTGTATAAGGTGTAAACGTCCCTCCAACTATGTGCAGGTAAATTCTGGCAGGCTGAATCAAATATACAGTCCACTTAGAATCATAATCATCAATATTGAAGTGATAAAAAAATAGAAAATAAATGTTCACAAAGAATAAAAACAAATAATTGCTTGCTAGGATTATCCAACACCCCCACCCAGAGCACGGAGGGGTGCTCCTGGCCCAGGACGGGGTAACAACGACGACGACAACAAGCACTTCACTCTCGCATCACAACATCAACAACACGGGTACATCAACAACAGCACTATAACAACACATCATCAACAACAAGAGAACATCATCAACAAGGGAACATCAACATCAACCACAACAACAACAACACCACCACAACAACAACAACAACAAGAGCCGGCATGACAACATTTGAGGGGATTCCCATGAACAAAACAGGAAAATTTTTCCGAGATATTATCTTACACGCCACACCAGGTGGTATTGTTGACCTTTGTGGACGCCTGCTGGTAGATACTGGGGGAGGGTGGGGAGGGTCGGCGGTGGGGAGGGTCGGCGGTGGGGAGGGCCGGCGGTGGGGAGGGTCGGCGGTGGGGAGGGTCGGCGGTGGGGAGGGTCGGCGGTGGGGAGGGCCGGCGGTGGGGAGGAGACAGGGTGAGGAGGAGACAGGGTGGGGAGGGTCGGCGGTGGGGAGGAGACAGGGTGGGGAGGGTCGGCGGTGGGGAGGAGACAGGGTGGGGAGGGTCGGCGGTGGGGAGGAGACAGGGTGGGGAGGGTCGGCGGTGGGGAGGGTCGGCGGTGGGGAGGAGACTGGGTGGGGAGGGTCGGCGGTGGGGAGGAGACAGGGTGGGGAGGGCCGGCGGTGGGGAGGGTCGGCGGTGGGGAGGGCCGGCGGTGGGGAGGAGACAGGGTGGGGAGGGTCAGCGGTGGGGAGGGCCGGCGTTGGGGAGGGTCGGCGGTGGGAAGGGGACAGGGTGGGGAGGGTCGGCGGTGGGGAGGGCCGGCGGTGGGGAAAAGACAGGGTGGGGAGGGTCGGCGGTGGGAAGGAGACAGGGTGGGAGGAGACAGGGTGGGGAGGAGACAGGGTGGGGAGGAGACAGGGTGGGGAGGACCACGGTGGGGAGGGCCGGCAGTGGGGAGGGTCGGCGGTGGGGAGGAGACAGGGTGGGAGGAGACAGGGTGGGAGGAGACACGGTGGGAGGAGACAGGGTGGGAGGAGACAGGGTGGGAGGAGACATGGAGGGAGGAGACAGGGAGGGAGGAGACAGGGAGGGAGGAGACAGGGAGGGAGGAGACAGGGAGGGAGGAGACAGGGAGGGAGGAGACAGGGAGGGAGGAGACAGGGAGGGAGGAGACAGGGAGGGAGGAGACAGGGAGGGAGGAGGCAGGGTGGGAGGAGGCAGGGTGGGAGGAGACAGGGGTGGGAGGAGACAGGGTGGGAGGAGACAGGGTGGGAGGAGACAGAGTAGGAGGAGACAGAGTAGGAGGAGACAGGGTGGGAGGAGACAGAGTAGGAGGAGACAGGGTGGGAGGAGACAGGGTGGGAGGAGACAGAGTAGGAGGAGACAGAGTAGGAGGAGACAGGGTGGGAGGAGACAGAGTAGGAGGAGACAGGGTGGGAGGAGACAGGGTGGGAGGAGACAGGGTGGGAGGAGACAGGGTGGGAGGAGACAGGGTGGGAGGAGTCTGGGTGGGAGATGTATATAAGAACTGCTGCATAGTTTTTCCCGACACAGTTGACCACACGATCGTCAGCTGTTGTCTGCTGCTGCTGCTGTTGTCTGCTGCTGCTGCTGTTGTCTGCTGCTGCTGCTGTTGTCTGCTGCTGCTGCTGTTGTCTGCTGCTGCTGCTGTTGTCTGCTGCTGCTGCTGTTGTCTGCTGCTGCTGCTGCTGTTGTCTGCTGCTGCTGCTGTTGTCTGCTGCTGCTGCTGTTGTCTGCTGCTGCTGTTGTCTGCTGCTGCTGCTGTTGTCTGCTGCTGCTGCTGCTGTTGTCTGCTGCTGCTGCTGTTGTCTGCTGCTGCTGCTGTTGTCTGCTGCTGCTGCTGTTGTCTGCTGCTGCTGCTGCTGTTGTCTGCTGCTGCTGCTGTTGTCTGCTGCTGCTGTTGTCTGCTGCTGCTGCTGTTGTCTGCTGCTGCTGCTGTTGTCTGCTGCTGCTGCTGCTGTTGTCTGCTGCTGCTGTTGTCTGCTGCTGCTGCTGTTGTCTGCTGCTGCTGCTGTTGTCTGCTGCTGCTGCTGCTGTTGTCTGCTGCTGCTGCTGTTGTCTGCTGCTGCTGTTGTCTGCTGCTGCTGTTGACTGCTGCTGCTGCTGTTGTTGTCTGCTGCTGCTGCTGTTGTCTGCTGCTGCTGTTGTCTGCTGCTGCTGTTGTGTGCTGCTGTTGTCTGCTGCTGCTGCTGCTGTTGTCTGCTGCTGCTGCTGTTGTCTGCTGCTGCTGCTGTTGTCTGCTGCTGCTGCTGCTGTTGTCTGCTGCTGCTGCTGTTGTCTGCTGCTGCTGCTGCTGTTGTCTGCTGCTGCTGCTGTTGTCTGCTGCTGCTGCTGTTGTCTGCTGCTGCTGCTGCTGTTGTCTGCTGCTGCTGCTGTTGTCTGCTGCTGCTGCTGCTGTTGTCTGCTGCTGCTGCTGTTGTCTGCTGCTGCTGTTGTTGTCTGCTTACGTTGTTCTCTCGTCCCTTCAGTTGTGAGGTAATAATACATGGCTTGTACACGATAAGTGGCCAAAGTATTTGGCCATATTCAACCCCCCCCCCCCCCCCGCCCTCACCATATTCTACTACCACCTTATTCTACACCCACCATATTCTACCCCACTATATTCTACCACCACCATATTCTACCACCACAATATTCTACCACCACAATATTCAAACACCACCATATTCTACCACCACCATATTCTACCACCACCATATTCTACCACCACCATATTCTACCACCACCATATTCTACTACCACCTTATTCTACCACCACCATATTCTACCCCACTATATTCTACCACCACCATATTCTACTACCACCTTATTCTACCACCACCATATTCTACCACCACCATATTCTACTACCACCTTATTTTACCACCACCATATTCTACCACCACCATATTCTACCACCACCATATTCTAATACCACCATATTCTACCACCACCATATTCTACCACCACCATATTCTACCCCCATCATTTTCTGCCACCACCATATTCTACCCCCACCATATTATACCCGCCACCATATTCTACCACCACCATATTCTACCACCACCATATTCTACACGAACAATATTCCACCACCACCATATTCTACCACCACCATATTCTACCACCACCATATTCTACACCCAAAATATTCCACCTCCACAATATTCTACCACCACAATATTCTACCACCACGATATTCTACCACCACGATATTCTACCACCACGATATTCTACCACCACAATATTCTACCACCACAATATTCAAACACCACCATATTCTACCACCATCATATTCTACCACCACCATATTCTACACCCACCATATTCTACACCCACCATATTCTACCAGCACCATATTCTACACCCACCATATTCTACCACCACCATATTCTACCACCACCATATTCTACCACCACCATATTCTACACCCACCATATTCTACACCCACAATATTCTACCCCACCATATTCTACCACCACCATATTCTACCACCACCATATTCTACCACCACCATATTCTACCACCACCATATTATACACCCACAATATTCTACCCCCACCATATTCTACCACTACCATATTCAAGCACCACCATATTCTACCACCACCATATTCTACAACTACCATATTCTACACCCACAATATTCTACCACCACCATATTCTACCACCACCATATTCTAACACCACCATATTCTACCACCACCATATGCTATACCACCACAATATTTTACTACCACAATATTCTTCACTCACAATATTCTACCACCACCATATTCTACACCCACAATATTCTACCCCCACCATATTCTACCACCACGATATTCTGCCACCACCCTATTCTACAACCACCATATTCTACCACCACCATATTCTATCACCACAATATTCTACACCCACAATATTCTACACCCACAATATTCTACCACCACCATATTCTACCACACTATATTCTACCAACACTATATTCAACCACCACCATATTCTACCACCACCATTTTCTACCACCACCATATTCTACACCCACCATATTCTACCACCAAAATATTCTACCACCAACATATTCTACCATAACAATATTGTACAACTACAATATTATTCCACCACCTTATTCTACCACCACCATATTCTACCATAACAATATTGTACAACTACCATATTATTCCACCACCATATTCTACCACCACCACCATATTCTACCACCACCATATTCTACCACCACCATATTCTACCACCACCATATTCTACCACTACCATATTCTACCACTACCATATTCTACACCCACCATATTCTACCACCACCATATTCTATCACCACAATATTCTACACCCACATTATTCTACCACCACAATATTCTACCACACTATATTCTACCAACACTATATTCAACCACCACCATATTCTACCACCACCATATTCTAAACCCACCATATTCTACACCCACCATATTCTACCACCACCATATTCTACCACCACCATATTTTACCACTACCATATTCTACACCCACAATATTCTACCACCACCATATTCTACCACCAAAATATTCAACCACTACCATATGCTACCACCACAATATTTTACTACCACAATATTCTTCACTCACAATATTCTACCACCACCATATTCTACCACCACCATATTCTACCACCACGGTAATCTGCCACCACCCTATTCTACAACCACCATATTCTACCACCACCATATTCTATCACCACAATATTCTACACCCACAATATTCTACACCCACAATATTCTACCACCACCATATTCTATCACACTATATTCTACCAACACTATATTCAACCACCACCATATTCTACCACCACCATATTCTACACCCACCATATTCTACACCCACCATATTCTACCACCACCATATTCTACATAACAATATTGTACAACTACCATATTATTCCACCACCATATTCTACCACCACCACCATATTCTACCACCACCATTTTCTACAACCACCATTTTCTACCACCACCATATTCTACCACCACCATATTCTACCACTACCATATTCTACACCCACAATACTCTACCACCACCATATTCTACCACCTCCATATTCTACCACTACCATATGCTACCACCACAATATTTTACTACCACAATATTCTTCACTCACAATATTCTACCACCACCATATTCTACCACCACGATATTCTGCCACCACCCTATTCTACAACCACCATATTCTACCACCACCATATTCTATCACCACAATATTCTACACCCACAATATTCTACCACCACCATATTCTATCACACTATATTCTACCAACACTACATTCAACCACCACCATATTCTACCACCACCATGTTCTACACCCAAAATATTCTACACCCACCATATTCTACCACCACCACCATATTCTACCACGACCATATGCTACCACCACAATATTTTACCACCACCACCATATTTTACCACCACCATATTCTAACACCACCATATTCTACCACCACAATATTCTACCACCACAATATTCAAACACCACCATATTCTACCACCATCATATTCTACCACCACCATATTCTACACTCACCATATTCTACACCCACCATATTCTACCAGCACCATATTCTACACCCACCATATTCTACCACCACCATATTCTACCACCACCATATTCTACCACCACCATATTCTACCACCACCATATTCTACCACCACCATATTCTACACCCACAATATTCTACCCCACCATATTCTACCCCACCATATTCTACCACCACCACCATATTCTACCACCACCATTTTCTACACCCACAATATTCTACCCCCACCATATTCTACCACTACCATATTCTAGCACCACAATATTCTACCACCACCATATTCTACACCCACAATATTCTACCCCCACCATATTCTACCACCACGATATTCTGCCACCACCCTATTCTACAACCACCATATTCTACCACCACCATATTCTATCACCACAATATTCTACACCCACAATATTCTACACCCACAATATTCTACACCCACAATATTCTACCACCACCATATTCTACCACACTATATTCTACCAACACTATATTCAACCACCACCATATTCTACCACCACCATTTTCTACCACCACCATATTCTACACCCACCATATTCTACCACCAACATATTCTACCACCAACATATTCTACCATAACAATATTGTACAACTACAATATTATTCCACCACCTTATTCTACCACCACCATATTCTACCATAACAATATTGTACAACTACCATATTATTCCACCACCATATTCTACCACCACCACCATATTCTACCACCACCATATTCTACCACCACCATATTCTACCACCACCATATTCTACCACTACCATATTCTACCACTACCATATTCTACACCCACCATATTCTACCACCACCATATTCTATCACCACAATATTCTACACCCACATTATTCTACCACCACAATATTCTACCACACTATATTCTACCAACACTATATTCAACCACCACCATATTCTACCACCACCATATTCTAAACCCACCATATTCTACACCCACCATATTCTACCACCACCATATTCTACCATAACAATATTGTACAACTACCATATTATTCCACCACCATATTCTACCACCACCACCATATTCTACCACCACCATTTTCTACCACCACCATATTCTACCACCACCATATTTTACCACTACCATATTCTACACCCACAATATTCTACCACCACCATATTCTACCACCAAAATATTCAACCACTACCATATGCTACCACCACAATATTTTACTACCACAATATTCTTCACTCACAATATTCTGCCACCACCCTATTCTACAACCACCATATTCTACCACCACCATATTCTATCACCACAATATTCTACACCCACAATATTCTACACCCACAATATTCTACCACCACCATATTCTATCACACTATATTCTACCAACACTATATTCAACCACCACCATATTCTACCACCACCATATTCTACACCCACCATATTCTACACCCACCATATTCTACCACCACCATAATCTACCATAACAATATTGTACAACTACCATATTATTCCACCACCATATTCTACCACCACCACCATATTCTACCACCACCATTTTCTACCACCACCATTTTCTACCACCACCATATTCTACCACCACCATATTCTACCACTACCATATTCTACACCCACAATACTCTACCACCACCATATTCTACCACCTCCATATTCTACCACTACCATATGCTACCACCACAATATTCTTCACTCACAATATTCTACCACCACCATATTCTACCACCACGATATTCTGCCACCACCCTATTCTACAACCACCATATTCTACCACCACCATATTCTATCACCACAATATTCTACACCACAATATTCTATTACTGTAACGACCGCTTACCCTGTCGTAATAATAACCGCGGCCTTTATTGTAATAACCCAATGTTCCCCAGTATTACTCCTGTTATCGTGTTATCTCTCGTGATCGTAATATACGCTCTCTGTTGTACGTCTCTGTCTCTCTTCACTCAATACCCCAGCTTAACACTGTTACAGTCCAGCATGACCCCTCACTGGACGGCCACGTATGTAAGAGGAATATTAAATGAGGAAGATACACCAAGGACAAGGGTTATTAGTTAAAAAAAACAATAACATAACACATTTACACTGCCACCACCTTCCTGACCAACCATACCTGAATGTGTCAATCACCGATCCCCCAGGAAGGCAAGGAATCAGTAACCATGGGACTCCGGGTAATATGAATTTCAGTAATAAATTTTGGAAAATTAGTTTGTGTAATTTACGTTAACTTATTTGAATCCAAGGGCAACTTTAGTATCTATTAATAGTAGGAGAACATGGGGGCTTCCAATACAACACCTAAAAATGACAAAGTAGCAAAATATATCAAAGGGGAGTTAAGTGAATACCACTGGACAAGCTATACAATTTATTTTATGAAACATATAAATTAAGACAATTTGAACACATCACCTATTCTATTTCCCTAGAGGCACAATGGATATTTACCGAGGACACAAAACTCAAGTGCACTATACCTTAAATACCCGCACCACGGCCAAGATGTTGATGGCTGCCCTCAGCCCCGAGGATACGGGCTTGCGGCCCTGTTCCTAATACACTCCCAAGACACACTGATGAAATTTAGTTTTTCCAACTTATTGTTGGGAAGGATTACTCCTCCCACCATCTAATACAGCCCCAGGGCTCCACCCATTATTTTGGCACTGGCCAACCATTTAACACGTAGGCCTGAGGTCTGGCTCTCTAGGGCCAATAAGGACTTGGCCCTATCTCAGGCCAATCACCTTCACTGATCTGTCGTGGAAAGCTACATGAATTTCTGAAGATTGAGTCAGCTCTCCCCAGCTAAAGAGAAGAGGGACAAGGCGCGTCTATGGAGCCCAGGCACCTGCGAGCAATGTTTACAAAACTGATAATTTATGTTCAAGCCTGTCTCCTCTAAGATAGGAGTAGGGACATTTGACTCTGCCTGGTATGGGGAAGGCCGCTGCTGAGAGGGACAGAGAGGGGATGAGAGGGGATGGAGAGGGGAACATCTGAGTGGGGAATTGAGTGGGAGAAGCCAAGGTATCCAAGACCACCCTACCCTCAGGTCAACCTCTTGACCCTGACAAATGGGCGACAGGGGGGGGGGGAAGAGGAGGAGACGAATGACGGCCAAGGGGAGGGGAGAAGGAAGGAGGAGAGAGGGAGAAGGAAAGGAGGGGAGAAGGGGAGGGAAAAGAGGGGAGAAGGGAGAACCAATGATCTGAGCCCCAGATCATTACAACTCCCCCTCCTCGGAAATTAAGAAAAAACATAACACATTTACACTGCCACCACCTTCCTGACCAACCATACCTGAATGTGTCAATCACCGATCCCCCAGGAAGGCAAGGAATCAGTAACCATGGGACTCCGGGTAATATGAATTTCAGTAATAAATTTTGGAAAATTAGTTTGTGTAATTTACGTTAACTTATTTGAATCCAAGGGCAACTTTAGTATCTATTAATAGTAGGAGAACATGGGGGCTTCCAATACAACACCTAAAAATGACAAAGTAGCAAAATATATCAAAGGGGAGTTAAGTGAATACCACTGGACAAGCTATACAATTTATTTTATGAAACATATAAATTAAGACAATTTGAACACATCACCTATTCTATTTCCCTAGAGGCACAATGGATATTTACCGAGGACACAAAACTCAAGTGCACTATACCTTAAATACCCGCACCACGGCCAAGATGTTGATGGCTGCCCTCAGCCCCGAGGATACGGGCTTGCGGCCCTGTTCCTAATACACTCCCAAGACACACTGATGAAATTTAGTTTTTTCCAACTTATTGTTGGGAAGGATTACTCCTCCCACCATCTAATACAGCCCCAGGGCTCCACCCATTATTTTGGCACTGGCCAACCATTTAACACGTAGGCCTGAGGTCTGGCTCTCTAGGGCCAATAAGGACTTGGCCCTATCTCAGGCCAATCACCTTCACTGATCTGTCGTGGAAAGCTACATGAATTTCTGAAGATTGAGTCAGCTCTCCCCAGCTAAAGAGAAGAGGGACAAGGCGCGTCTATGGAGCCCAGGCACCTGCGAGCAATGTTTACAAAACTGATAATTTATGTTCAAGCCTGTCTCCTCTAAGATAGGAGTAGGGACATTTGACTCTGCCTGGTATGGGGAAGGCCGCTGCTGAGAGGGACAGAGAGGGGATGAGAGGGGATGGAGAGGGGAACATCTGAGTGGGGAATTGAGTGGGAGAAGCCAAGGTATCCAAGACCACCCTACCCTCAGGTCAACCTCTTGACCCTGACAAATGGGCGACAGGGGGGGGGGGAAGAGGAGGAGACGAATGACGGCCAAGGGGAGGGGAGAAGGAAGGAGGAGAGAGGGAGAAGGAAAGGAGGGGAGAAGGGGAGGGAAAAGAGGGGAGAAGGGAGAACCAATGATCTGAGCCCCAGATCATTACACCACCACCATATTCTATCACACTATATTCTACCAACACTACATTCAACCACCACCATATTCTACCACCACCATGTTCTACACCTAAAATATTCTACACCCACCATATTCTACCACCACCACCATATTCTACCACGACCATATGCTACCACCACAATATTTTACCACCACCACCATATTTTACCACCACCATATTCTAACACCACCATATTCTACCACCACAATATTCTACCACCACAATATTCAAACACCACCATATTCTACCACCATCATATTCTACCACCACCATATTCTACACCCACCATATTCTACACCCACCATATTCTACCAGCACCATATTCTACCACCACCATATTCTACCACCACCATATTCTACCACCACCATATTCTACACCCACCATATTCTACACCCACAATATTCTACCCCACCATATCACTTTCGCTCGGGGATGACGCAGCATTGCGTCATCCGTTTACTGGCGGTAATGCCGGGGATGACGCAGCATTGCGTCATCCACTTTAAAAATTCGCCAAAAATCAGGTTTTTATCCGATTTTTTGGGGACTGGTTTTAAAATGCGCGCCGATGTCTTCCCATTTTCTTTGTTGCGCCTAGTGGCCCTCAGGCGGCGCGGCACACGCCGTCGGCCCATTGTTTTCGCTCCACTGTTGTGACCGGTATCGCCTCCCCTCGCTTCTCAAACGTGTGAACATTTCGGCTATTTTCCGTGGCTATATTTCTTACTGCGGCTTCAGAAACTATCTACGCTTACTCCACGATGGATAGTGATCATGAACAAGGCCCTTCCAGGAAGAAAATTGCAAAAGAAAGGCGTGAAAAGCAGAAGCTGAGTAGTGTACAGGAGAAGTACAAGCATGTGAGACTAACTCCCTCAAAGTTTCAGGCTGTATTTGACGATTTGTCTGGGTCATCTAGTGATGAAACTGATGTTGGTATTGATACTGATGCAAGTAGTGAACATTTAGAAACAGAGACGGCCGATGAGGATTTTGAAAGTGATGAAAGTGAGGACAGTGAGGAGTCTGAGGTCGAGATTGCCACTCATGCACGGCGTGGTACTGGAGCTCGTGCTAGAGCCAGACATACCACACGTACCACACGTACCCCAGCACCAACAGATTCTGATGATGGATGGTGTAGTGACAATACTGCACCCTTTGTGGACAATTTTACAGGTACACCAGGCTTGACTGTTCCTGTACCTACCACTGTTCTTGGATTCATTCAACTCTTTCTGACACAAAAATTACTGAAATATATTGCCTATGAAACAAATTTATATGCTTCCCAAAATAAGGCAGGTACTGGGCAAAGTACAAAGCATAGATGGCAACCAGTGACAGTGAAGGAAATTGCTAGATATATGGGACTGACGATCTTGATGGGTATTTGCCCGTTGCCAAGACTTAGAATGTATTGGCAAACAGGCAGATTTTGGCACATACCTTGTTTCAACACCTTCATGACAGGTAAGCGATTTGAAATGATTGCTAAATATTTCCATGTTTATAACAATAAGTCCATACCACCAGGCCAAGGAGTTGACAAACTTATCAAAGTTCGCTCACTCATGCAATATCTCCTGAATAGATTCAAGAGAATATACATTCCCAATAAAAATTTGAGTTTGGATGAAGGGACAATGCCATGGCGTGGCCGTCTATGTTTCAAGACCTATAATCCCAATAAACCAGATAAATACGGAATAAAGCTCTACATGCTAGCTGAAGCCACCAGTGGCTACATTTATGATTTTGAAATCTATTCAGGAGTTGGGAAAAAGACGATTGACACAGTTATGGCCTTGATTGAACCACTGAAGGATAAAGGTTACCATTTATATATGGACAACTATTACAATTCGGTCAGATTGAGTGAGGCACTACTTCAAGTAGGGGTATACACCTGTGGTACCCTCAGACTGCAGCGTGGTGCACCTAAATCCCTTCAGATGCAAGCAAAGGGTAAAGTGCCAATAGATAAAACTTTATTCAAACGCAAAGACAATACTTTCATAATTTTGTGGAAAGATAAACGAATTGTTTCACTCATAACAAATTGCCACAATGCAGAAACACAACAGGTTCAACGCAGAAAACGAGTACGGAATCGTGATGGAACAACCTCAGTGCAGCAGGTAACTGTCAACAAGCCGAATGCAATCTGTGACTACAATACAAACATGAAAGGTGTTGATCACTTTGACCAAATGATCAAATATTATCACTTCACAAGGAAAACACACAAATGGACGAAGAAAATGACCTTTTATTTTGTGCAAATGGCTATCTACAATGCTTTTGTGATGTACAACTACTACACAACAGATAGAAAGAAACTGACATTACTCCATTTCCATGAACAAGTCATCGCTGCACTATTGTTCTATAAGTCTAGTAACTGGCCTGAGGAAGATGATGACATCCCACATGCTGCTGATGTCAATGCCACTGGAGCCAATGTTGCAACACCAGGACCATCAACACCCAGAGCTCCAACAGCAGGACCTTCAGGTGTGAGGCGCCCACTATTCACTTCACCTGTACCTGCAGACTTACCTTCATCATCTGAGTCAGGAGACGAGGCTGTGATTATCACTAGTGGTGCTTCTGCTGCAACAAGACCCCGTATTGTGGATAATCCAGACCGCCTCAAAAGAAACTTGTCCCATACCCAAGTAAAGATACAGAAACGTCTGAGGTGTCGTGTGTGCAAATTGTCGGGTAAAAGGAAGGACACACACTATAAGTGCAAGACGTGTGATGTGGCATTGTGTCCTGCACCATGCTACAGCAAATACCATCGAAAGAGAAAATTCTGGGCAGGTGGAGTGGATAAAACAAATGTTCAACCCATGTCATGTTCAACACACAACACTGAGGTGGTAAGTGCAAATTTTTTTATTATTTATTTATTTATTTTTTTTTGTTCATACTTTCCCGTATTGTACAGGCAATGTTGTTCTTCAATTGGCCCTTATATGCACATATCCATCTGAAGAATTCTATTAGGAACATTTTCATACCTAAATGAGCGCTGTAACACGAAAATTGAGATTACCACCAGGAAATAATACTAAACATATGTGGGCAGGAATTGGGAGTGTAGCTGGAAGGCGTCTGAGCACTCACTCACGGCTAACGCGTGGCCCGTCTTCAACTCGTCGGCGGTTGGAGCGTGACCAGGTTTTTTATTTTATATGTTAATATTCCTCTAGAGAATTCTATTACGAACCCATTGAGACCAAAATGAAAGACCTAGGACGAAAATTGAGGTGACCAGAGTGAAAATAGTGAAAACATTTTATCATGTTTGCGCGCTCCCGGGTAACTCGTTCGCACTTTCTCTGCTTGCTGCGGGTAATTAGCCGGGCTTTTGGAGTTTATATGCATTTAGTGCTGTAGAGAATTTTATTGCGAACACAATGATACCAAATTTAATCTCGTAGAACGAAAATTGAGGTGACAAAGTTGAAGAGAGTATACACTTTTCGGAATTGACGCGCGCTTCCATGACACGCTGGGGCCCATATCGCCCTGTGGAGGGGTGGCGCGCGGGGTGCGCGAAAGTGATATTCTACCCCACCATATTCTACCCAACCCGTCCTCTTAAAAAGAACGTCACTTTTGGCTGGTATGCGCGATATGGCTAAATTTGGACGTAATTTGAAATGAAATCGACTCACAAAAGTGACGTTCTGTTCCGTTTTCTATTTGAGTCGTCCGGCGTACGCGCATACCACTACCATATTCTACCACCACCATTTTCTACACCCACAATATTCTACCCCCACCATATTCTACCACTACCATATTCTAGCACCACCATATTCTACCACCACCATATTCTACAACTACCATATTCTACACCCACAATATTCTACCACCACCATATTCTACCACCACCATATTCTAACACCACCATATTCTACCACCACCATATGCTATACCACCACAATATTTTACTACCACAATATTCTTCACTCACAATATTCTACCACCACCATATTCTACACCCACAATATTCTACCCCCACCATATTCTACCACCACGATATTCTGCCACCACCCTATTCTACAACCACCATATTCTACCACCACCATATTCTATCACCACAATATTCTACACCCACAATATTCTACACCCACAATATTCTACCACCACCATATTCTACCACACTATATTCTACCAACACTATATTCAACCACCAACATATTCTACCACCACCATATTCTACCACCACCATATTCTACACCCACCATATTCTACCGCCAACATATTCTACCACCAACATATTCTACCATAACAATATTGTACAACTACAATATTATTCCACCACCTTATTCTACCACCACCACCATATTCTACCACCACCATTTTCTACCACCACCATATTCTACCACCACCATATTCTACCACCACCATATTCTACCACTACCATATTCTACCACTACCATATTCTACACCCACCATATTCTACCACCACCCTATTCTACAACCACCATATTCTACCACCACCATATTCTATCACCACAATATTCTACACCCACATTATTCTACCACCACCATATTCTACCAACACTATATTCAACCACCACCATATTCTACCACCACCATATTCTAAACCCACCATATTCTACACCCACCATATTCTACCACCACCATATTCTACCATAACAATATTGTACCACTACCATATTCTACACCCACAATATTCTACCACCACCATATTCTACCACTACCATATTCTACACCCACAATACTCTACCACCACCATATTCTACCACCTCCATATTCTACCACTACCATATTCTACACCCACAATATTCTACCACCACCATATTCTACCACCACCATATTCTACCATAACAATATTGTACAACTACCATATTATTCCACCACCATATTCTACCACCACCACCATATTCTACCACCACCATTTTCTACCACCACCATTTTCTACCACCACCATATTCTACCACCACCATATTCTACCACCACCATATTCTACCACTACCATATTCTACACCCACAATATTCTACCACCACCATATTCTACCACCACCATATTCAACCACTACCATATGCTACCACCACAATATTTTACTACCACAATATTCTTCACTCACAATATTCTACCACCACCATATTCTACCACCACCATATTCTACCACCACGGTATTCTGCCACCACCCTATTCTACAACCACCATATTCTACCACCACCATATTCTATCACCACAATATTCTACACCCACAATATTCTACACCCACAATATTCTACCACCACCATATTCTATCACACTATATTCTACCAACACTATATTCAACCACCACCATATTCTACCACCACCATATTCTACACCCACCATATTCTACACCCACCATATTCTACCACCACCATATTCTACCATAACAATATTGTACAACTACCATATTATTCCACCACCATATTCTACCACCACCACCATATTCTACCACCACCATTTTCTACCACCACCATTTTCTACCACCACCATATTCTACCACCACCATATTCTACCACTACCATATTCTACACCCACAATACTCTACCACCACCATATTCTACCACCTCCATATTCTACCACTACCATATGCTACCACCACAATATTTTACTACCACAATATTCTTCACTCACAATATTCTACCACCACCATATTCTACCACCACGATATTCTGCCACCACCCTATTCTACAACCACCATATTCTACCACCACCATATTCTATCACCACAATATTCTACACCCACAATATTCTACACCCACAATATTCTACCACCACCATATTCTATCACACTATATTCTACCAACACTACATTCAACCACCACCATATTCTTCCACCACCATATTCTACCATAACAATATTGTACAACTACCATATTATTCCACCACCATATTCTACCACCACCACCATATTCTACCACGACCATATGCTACCACCACAATATTTTACCACCACCACCATATTTTACATCCACCATATTCTATCACCACAATGTTCTACACCCACGATATTCTAGCACCACCATGTTCTACCACCACCAAATTCTACCACCACCATATTCTACCACAATATATTCTACCAACACTATATTCAACCACTACCATCTTCTACAACAACCGTATTATACCACCACCATATTCTGCCACCACCATATTCTACCACCACCATATTCTACCACCGCCATATTTTACCACCACCACATTCTACACCCACAATATTCTACACCCACAATATTCTACCCCCACCATATTCTACCCCCACCATATTCTACCACCACCATATTCTATATCCACCATATTCTACCACCACCATATTCTACACTCACTATATTCTACACCCACAATATTCTACCCCCACCATATTCTACCACCACCATATTCTACTACCACCATATTCTACCATAACAATATTCTACCATAACAATATTCTACCACTACCATATTATTCCACCACCACCATATGTTACCACCACAATATTCTACCACCACCACTATATTCTACCACCACCACCATATTCTACCACCAACATATGCTACCACCACAATATTTTACCACCACCACCATATTCTACCACCACCATATTCTGCCACCACCATATTCTACCATCACCATATTCTGCCACCACCATATTCTACCATCACCATATTCTGCCACCACTATATTCTACCACCACCATATTTTACCACCACCATATTTTACCACCACCATATTCTGCCACCACCATATTCTGCCACCACCATATTCTGCCACCACCATATTCTGCCACCACCATATTCTGCCACCACCATATTCTACCATCACAATATTCTACCACCACCATATTCTACCACCACCATATTCTACAACCACCATATTTTACCACCACCATATTCTGCCACCACCATATTCTGCCACCACCATATTCTACCATCACAATATTCTACCACCACCATATTCTACCACCACCATATTCTACAACCACCATATTTTACCATCACCATATTCTGCCACCACCATATTCTACCACCACCATATTCTGCAACCACCATATTCTACAACCACCATATTTTACCACCACCATATTCTACAACCACCATATTCTGACACCACCATATTCTACCATCACAATATTCTGCCACCACCATATTCTACCACCACCATATTCTACCACTACCATATTCTACCACCACCATAGTCTACCATCACAATATTCTACACCCACAATATTCTACCACCACCATATTCTGCCACCACAATATTCTACCACCACCATATTCTACCACCACCATATTCTACCACCACAATATTCTACCACCACCATATTCTACCATCACAATATTCTACCACCACCATATTCTATCACCACCATATTCTACCACCACCATATTCTACCACCACCATATTCTACCACCACCATATTCTACCACCACCATATTCTACCACCACCATATTCTGCCACCACCATATTCTGCCACCACCATATTCTGCCACCACCATATTCTGCCACCACCATATTCTACCACCACCATATTCTACCACCACCATATTCTACCACCACCATATTCTACCACCACCATATTCTGCCACCACCATATTCTGCCACCACAATATTCTACCACCACAATATTCTACCACCACCATATTCTACCACCACCATATTCTACCACCACCATATTCTACCACCACCATATTCTGCCACCACCATATTCTACCACCACCATATTCTACCACCACCATATTCTACCACCACCATATTCTACCACCACCCTATTCTGCCACCACCATATTCTACCACCACAATATTCTACCACCACCATATTATTGGGAGCAGCGCCAAGTATTAAGTTGAATAGGAAATAGTGTTTAAAAATAATCAGCGCTGCAGGCTGTGGAGGCTAGGCTGTGGAGGCCAGGCTGTGGAGGCCAGGCTGTGGAGGCCAGGCTGGGGTGAACAGGCTGAGGACGCCAGGCTGTGGAGACCAGGCTGTGGAGGCCAGGCTGGGGACGCCAGGCTGTGGAGGCCTGGCTGGGGACGCCAGGCTGTGGAGACCAGGCTGGGGAGGACATGCGTGGGAGGTCACACTAGAGAGGCAAAGCTGGGTAGATCAGGCTCGGAAAGCCTTGCTGGGGAGGCCAGGCTGGGGAGGACAGGCTTGGAAGGACATACTTTGGAGGGCAGGCTTGGGAGGCCAGGCTGGGAAGGGCAGGCTTGGGAGGCCAGGCTGGGGAGGCCAGGCTGGGGAGGCCAGGCGGGGGATGCCAGGCTGGGGAGGCCAGGCGGGGGAGGCCAGGCTGGGGAGGCCAGGCGGCGGAGGGCAGGCTGGGGAGGCCAGACTGGGGAGGACAGGCTGGGGAGGCCAGGCTTAGGTAGAATGACTTGGGAGGCCAGGCTTGGGGGGACAGGCTGAGGACGCCAAACTTGGTAGGCCAGGCAGGGGAGGCCAGGCTGGGTAGGACGGGCTTGGGAGGCCAGGCTGGGGAGGTCAGGCTGGGGAGGCCAGGCTGGGGAGGCCCCGTCAAGAAAAGGAAGGAGGGAATTTGATTCCCATTCAACTTTGAAATGGATGGAAGGAGCCAGACTGTTACGAGAGGAGAGGAAAGGATGGAAAAGACTAAGGTCATGAGGCCAGGAAGCAAAATGTTATCAACATAGCGAAGCCAGAGAGAGGGACGAGTATCAATAGAAGGAAGAAGAAGAAGAACAGTTTCGAAGTGTTCCACGTAGAGTTGGCAAGATCAGGGCAAAGAGGGAAACCCATATATGGTGTGTATGTGTATATATGTGTGTGTGTGTGTGTGTGTGTGTGTGTGTGTGTGTGTGTGTGTGTGTGTGTGTGTGTGTGTGTGTGTGTGTGTGTGTGTATATGTGTTTGTGTGTGTGTATGTGTTTGTGTGTGTGTATGTGTGTGTGTCTACTCACCTAATTGTACTCACCTAATTGTGCATGCGGGGGTTGAGCTTTGGCTCTTTGGTCCCGCCTCTCAGCTGTCAATCAACTGGTGTACAGATTCCTGAGCCTACTGGGCTCTATCATATCTACATTTGAAACTGTGTATGGAGTCAGCCTCCACCACATCACTTCCTAGTGCATTCCATTTATTAACTACTCTGACACTGAAAAAATTCTTTCAAACGTCTCTGTGGCTCATCTGGGTACTAAGTTTCCACCTGTGTCCCCTTGTTCGTGTCCCACCCGTGCTGAAGAGTTTGTCTTTGTCCACCCTGTCAATTCCCCTGAGAATTTTGTAGGTGGTTATCATGTCTCCCCTTACTCTTCTGTTTTCCAGGGATGTGAGGTTCAGCTCCTTTAGCCTTTCCTCGTAGCTCAATCCTCTCAGTTCCGGGACGGGCCTGGTGGCATACCGCTGAATCTTCTCTAACTTTGTCTTGTGTTTAACTAGGTATGGACTCCAGGCTGGAGCTGCATACTCCAGGATTGGTCTTACATAATTGGTATACAGGGTTCTGAAAGATTCCTTACACAAGTTTCTAAAGGCAGTTCTTATGTTGGCCAGTCTAGCATATGCTGCTGATGATATTCTTTTGATGTGGGCCTCTGGGGACAGGTTCGGTGTGATATCAACCCCCAGGTCTTTCTCTTCTTTTTGACTCTTGCAGGATTTCACCTCCCAGATGATACGTTGTGTTCAACCTCCTGCTCCCTTCGCCTAATTTCATCACCTTACACTTTCCCGAGTTGAACTTTAGCAGCCATTTTCTAGACCATTCCTTCAGTTTATCCAGGTCATCCTGTAGTCTCTGTCTATCTTCATCCGTGTTGATTCTTCTCATATTTTTTGCATCATCTGCAAACATTGAGAGGAATGAGTCTATACCCTCCGGAAGATCGTTCACATATATTAGAAACAGGATGGGTCCAAGTACTGATCCCTGTGGGACTCCGCTGGTGACATCTCACCACTCTGATGTCTCCCCCCTCCCTGTTACTCGCTGTTTCCAGTTGCTTAAGTACTCCCTTATCCACTGGAGCACCTTCCCTTTTGCTCCTGCCTGTTGCTCCAACTTTTTTAACAGCCTTTTATGGGGTACTGTGTCAAAGGCTTTTTGGCAATCCAGGAAAATGCAGTCGGCCCACCCTTCTCTTTCCTGCCTAATTTTTGTTGCCTGGTTATAAAATTCTATTAAACCTGTGAGGCACGATTTACCATCCCTGAACCCATGTTGGTGGTGCGTTACAAAGTTATTTCCCTCCAGATGCTCTACGAGCCTTTTCCTCACGATCTTCTCCATCACCTTGCATGGTATACAAGTTAAGGAAACTGGCTTGTAATTCAGTGCCTCTTGCCTGTCACCCTTTTTGTATATTGGGACCACGTTAGCTGTCTTCCAACTTTCTGGTAAGTCTCATGATTCCAGTGACCTGTTATACACCATAGAGAGTGGCACACTTAGTGCTTCTGCACTTTCCTTTAGTATCCATGGTGAGATTCTGTCAGGCCGAACAGCCTTTGTCATATCCAGCTCCAGCAGACACCTTTTGACCTCATCACTGGTGAGGTCAAATTCCTCCAAGGTTGCTTGGTTTGCCACCACCTCATTTAGTGCAGGGGCTTCTCCTTGTTCTATTGTGAAGACCTCCTGGAATCTCTTGTTGAGTTCTTCACACACCTCCTTGTCATTCTCTGTGTATCTGTTCTCTGCTTTTCGTAGCTTCATCACTTGTTCCTTCACTGCTGTTTTCCTCCTGATGTGGCTGTGGAGCAGCTTTGGTTGGGTCTTGGCTTTACTCGCGATGTCATTTTCAAACTGTCTCTCTGCTTCCCTCCTCACTCTGAGGTACTCATTTCTGGCCCTCTGGTATCTCTCCCTGCTCTCTGGTGTTCTGTTATTTCTGTAGTTTCTCCATGTTCTTTTACTCAGTTGCTTCGCTACCTTGCATTCCTGGTTGAACCATGGGTTTTTCTGTTGTTTTTCGTTTTTCTCCTTTTGGACGGGGATAAACCTGTCTGCAGCTTCCTGGCACTTCTGGGTGACAAAATCCATCATGACCTGCACATTTTTGTCTCTAAGTTCTGTTTCCCATGGTATTCCCCTGAGGAAGCTCCTCATCTCGTCATATTTTCCTCTTCGGTAATTCAGTCTTTTTCCCTCTACTCCCATCCTTGGATAGGTTATCCCTACCTCCACCAAGTACTCAAAAGTCAGTACACTGTGGTCACTCTTTCCTATGGGGACTTCAACTTTGACTTCCCTTATTTCTGACTCATTCAGGGTGAATATCAAGTCGAGTCTAGCTGGTTCATCATTGCCTCTCACTCTTGTGGGTTCCTTGACATGCTGGCTCAGAAAATTCCTTGTTGCCACTTCCAAGAGTTTAGCTCTCCACGTATCTGCACCACCATGTGGGTCCCCATTCTCCCAGTCTATCTTTCCATGGTTGAAATCGCCCATGATTAAGAGTCTGGAGCCATTCCTGCAGGCAATTGAAGCTGCTCTCTCTATTATATTAATGGTTGCCATGTTGTCCCTATCAAACTCCTGTCTAGGTCTTCTGTCATTTAGGGGAGGGTTGTAAATGACTGCCACTATTATCTTAGGTCCACCCATTGTTATAGTTCCTGTTATATAATCTCTGAATCCATCACAGCCCGGAATTTCCATCTCATCAAAACTCCAGTCCTTCCTTATCAGCAGGGCCACTCCTCCACCTCCTCTCCCTTCCCTCTTTTTCCTTACTATATAGTAGTCCTATGGAAACACAGCATCTGTTATGACTCCTGACAATTTTGTTTCCGTTAGTCCTATTACATCAGGGTTTTCTTCTTGCACCCTTTCTGTCAGTTCACTTGCTTTATTGGTAATCCCATCAATGTTTGAGTACATTACCTTGAAGCTCACTTTCTTATATCCAATTTCACCCTCACTCCCCACAAGTGTAGGAAGTTGTTCTATGGTCATTGCTACTTGGGTTGGCTCCTCCTCCTGTGAGGTAGTTTCCAGGGGTTCAGGGGGAGGTGGAGTGGGGGAAGGAGGGCTTAGGTCTTCCTCAGGCCTGCTTGAGGCAGGAAGAAGTCCTGGGGGTGAGAGAGCAGGGATTGCTTGGGGAAAGGGCACGCCCTCCTGCAGTGTAGTTGACAGGGGTTTGGAGGGAGATGGAGTGGGGGATAGAGGGCTTTGGTCTTGCTCAGGCCTGCTTGGGGCAGGGAGAAGACCAGGGGCTGGGAAAGCAGGGGCTACTTGGGGTAAGGGGAGGGGGAGGATTTGGGTTTCCTGATGGGCATTGTGCAGGGGCAAGGAAGGGTTTGTGCTGAAGGGTAGGGAGGGGCCCTATTGGGTGGTGGGTTGGGGTGTTGCATTCCCCCTGGGGTTCCTGGGTTGCTGGATTTGGGCTCCCCATTCCCCTCTGGGATTGCTGGGTTGGGGGCTGAGGTTCCCTGGCTCCCTTCCCTCTCCTTGCGCCTTTTCCTTGCATCTACTGCCCTTACTATCTCGTCTCTGGTCATGTCCCTCTGAACATATACCTCTTTGTAGTTCTTTGCATACCTCAATTTGCTCTTCTTTACTAGGATGTTCTCAATCTTGAATACTACCTTGATCAATCTCTTTTTGTCTCTGTTGTACTGGCCAATCCGGAAAAACTGGTTTATGTCTCGTTCATCCCCTTTCATTCCTATCTCCTTTAATATCCCTGCCACTTCAGCTTTGTCTTTATTCCTTGATTCCTCCCTTGTGGTGCCGTCTTGTTCCTTCACAACTACCACTACTACAGCTCTTTTCCTTTCCATTAGCTGGCTTGTGCATCTAGCTGCCTCCTGTGAGGTTACTGCTTTCATTACAACTTCCTTGACTGTGGACATTGCTCCTGGGCTCTTCAGCATTTCAGCAAAGGTTGGGCCAATTGTTGTGGTTCCTGCCATTGCTACATCTCCTGGTACCTGGGGGTTGGTCCCCTGGACCAGAGTCTGAGGAGGGCCTGTTTTTAGGCGTTTTATCTCCTCTTGCGCTTAGTTCTATCTGCAGCTTACATATAGTTTCCCTCAGGTCCTTTAATTCCCCACTGACTTCCTTCCATGCCATAGCCATCATCTCCATGAATGACTCGTCCAGTCCCTCTCCTCCAGCTTCATTCTGTTGTCTTACCATCCCGCTTGACCTGTGTGTGTGTGTGTGTGTGTGTGTATGTGTGTGTGTCTGTGTGTGCCTTTGTGTGCATGTGTGTGTGTGTGTTTATTGTGGGGCTGGCACGGTGGGGGGGTTGGGTTAACTGGTGGAGGGATGGAGGGAGAGGGAGTGAAAGGGAGAGGGGGAGTGAAGGGGAGTGAAAGAGAGTGAGGGAGATTGAGGAAGAGAGGGAAATAGGCAGAGCGGGAAGGGGGGGAAAAGGAAGGAGGACAATCAGGGGGGGTGAGGAATGGAGGGTCAGTCCCTGGGGTGAGGGGTGAGGTTGACGGTAGGCTGGTTTGTGCGTGCGTGTGTGTGTGTGTGTGTTTACACTGGCGTGTTATGGTGAAGTGGGGGGGGGGTAGGTCTAGTCAGTGGCGGTGTAATGTAACACACAGGTGTGAGAAAACTAGTACCAAACTGAGGCTCTTGATCTACTTTTTGTATTTTAATTAACTTATGTTCAAAGCTAATTACTATATATAAAAAACACTGTACACCTTGTATGACTGACTTTGAGAGGCACTCACCTCCAAGTAAGCATCCCACAGCACAATTAGGTGATTTATGAAGCGATGTCCGCCTTAATTGTTGACATCCCCGCCAGAGGTCCTCCCACGTGGTGGTCCAAGCTCTTCCCTTCTCAGGCCTCTGGTGCCACCGTCTTGCCACAATCTCGTTCTTTTTCAATTTTTTTCTCATCCAACGTTACAAGAATTCACTATGTTGCGTTATCACTGCGTTGCTGTACCCTTCATACGACCAAAAACTAAGTTTTGAGCTCACTGGTACGTAAGTGTGTGTGTGTGTGTGTGTGTATATACTCACCTATTTGTGCTTGCTGGGGTTGAGCTTTGGCTCTTTGGTTCCGCTGTAATGGGGGGTGGGGAAAATAGTTCTCTCTTGTCCATTATTCCACCCCTCAGTTAACTAACGAGGCCGAGGGAAACAGCTCCCTCTAGTCCGTTATCCCGTCCTCAGTTAGCTAACTATTCTAGAGCACTCTCAGAGTTCCTACGGCAGCCTCTCTCATACATCACCTTGTAACCTAGGTATTTGACTACCTAGGTGCTGGGACTACAAGGCGCCGTAACTTGATCAGCTACCCGAAACTCTAGAGAACTCTAGAATACATTTCACTGCCACAAACATATAAGAGAAACGAAAGGGAAAAGATGAGTAATGAAGTAATTAGTGAGGGTTTGGGGTGAGGGAGGTAGAGGTGGGAGAAGCGAGGAGGGTCGTCAGTTGAAAGTGAGAGTTTAGAGAGGGGTGGAGGGAGAGGAGTAGATAGGCAGAAGTAGAAGAGTAGATAGTAGAAGTAAAAGAGTAGAAGAAGGAAGACGAAATGCTGCCACCATCCATTCAAGACCATTTGTCCGTACCTACAAGACAAGGAATGGAACGTGTCTGTACCAAAAGATGTTATTACCATGTCATTATTAGTCTGTTCCAACTGTATCATGTACTCATTAACTCATGAGACCAGTAACCACAGAGGCTTTCTCACCTCAACTCAAAAACTCTAGGGAACAAAGTTAAAGACAATTTAAACAATAAATTCATCAATTATATTTTTCATGATAAGTATCATAATTTAAGCCATTTAATTTAATGTTCAAGATACAAAGTGCAAAGTGAGTCATAATCCAAGAATTCGACCTACAACCCTACAACTTGACTGCCAATGATCCTCACACAACATTTGTAAACACGACCAAGTCACCTTAATGTTCAACTCACCAAGTGTCTCCCTATAGCTGGATAGAGAGGAAGGGGGGGGGATGGTCTGTAGTTGACAGAGACGGTCCCGCCCCGCCGGCTGACAGCCTCCCTGGCTAGGCTGTCTTCTCCTCTGCTCTGCTGGCTGGCTCCTATTGCTTTTTGTATGCTCTGCTCTCCGAGTATATATTGGAGAACCTAGTAACTAACTCCGCCCACAAGTAGATAGCCTCAGGCACTCAGGTCTCTTGTCTGTCACGCTTTTTGTGTATTGGGACTACATTAGCCGTCTTCCATATATTTGGTAGGTCTCTCGTTTCTTGTGACCTACTATACACTTTGACAAGTGGCAAGCAAAGTGCTTCTGCACACTCTTTTAATACCAATGGTGAGATTCCACATGCGCCAACAGCCTTTCTCACGTCAAAATCCAACAGATGCCTCTTGACCTCATCTCTTGTAATTCCGAGCCCTTCTAAGGCCGCCCGGTTTACTGCACCTCTCCTAGGACAGTAACCTCGCCTCGTTCTATTGTGAAGACCTCCTGGAACCTCTTGTTGAGTTCTTCACATACCTCTTTGTTATTCTATGTTCACCTGTCCTCACCCGTTTAATCACCTGTTAATCACTGTTGTTTTCCTCCTTATGTGACTGTGGAGTTGTTTGGTTCGTTCTGGGCTTTATTAGCTATATCATTTTCAAACATTTTCTCAGCTTCTCTTCTCACACTAACGTTCCTGGTTCTTTGCACAATTTCTCTGCTTTCTGATCATCTGTTATTTCGAAAATTCCTACATGCCATTTTGTTCAGTTCCTTTGCTTCCATATATGCCCTATTAAACCATGGTTTATTGTTTTGCTTCTCGGTTTTTTCCTTTTGGTCCGGGATAAACCTGTTTACTGCCTCCTGACACTTCTGGGTGGCATAGTCCATTATGTTTTGTACGGACTTAGTTCTGAGTTCTGTCTCCTGGTATATCCCTTAGGAATTTTCTCATCTTATAAATTCCCTTTCAGTACGCCAGCCATTTTATTTCCTATTTTTTTTTTTGGGGGGGGGGGGGATGGGGGAGATAAATCTTAGCTCTACCAGGTACTCAAAGATTAATACACTGTGATCACTCATTCCCAAGGATGTTTCCAACTTAACTTATATCCGACTCATTTAGGGTAAATATCAGATCAAGCATGGTTGGTTCATCCTCTCTTCTCATTCTTGTCGGTCCCTTGATGTGTTGGCTTAGAAAGTTTCTTGTTGCCACGTCCAGCAGCTTAGCTCTCCATGTGGGTCTCTGTTCTGTCAATCTATCTCTCCGTGGTTGAAGTCTCCCTTGATTAGTAGTCTGGATCCGTTCCTGATGGCGACAGAAGCTGCTCTCTGTATTATATTAATAGTGGCCATGTGGTTTCTACCATATTCCTGTCTGGGTCTTCTGTCGTTTGGTGGGGGGGTTATATATGACCACTACTATAATTATTTTCCTCCAATTGCTATGGTACCTGTTATGCAGTCACTGAAATCTTCACAGCCCTGAATAACCATCTCCTTAAAACTTCAGTATTTTCTTATCAGCAGAGCTACACCACCTCCTCCTCTTCCTTCTCTCTTTCCTCACTACATAGTAGTCCTGTGGAAACATTGCATTTGTTATGGTTTTCATCAGCTTTCCTTCTGTGAGTGCTATTATGTCTGGGTTTTCTTCTAGTGCCCATTCTCCAAGTTCGCTTGTTTTATTTATAATACCATCTATGTCAGTGTACATTGCCTTGAAGCTCACTTTCTTCTGTTCATTCTCATGTTCCATTCTTGGTGAGCGTTCTGCTGATGGAGGAAGTTGTTCCATTGGTGTGAGGATTTGTGAGGTGGTTAAAAGGGTCCCGGAGGATACTTGGTGAGGGATGGGGGGGAGGGTCAAGGGAAGGTGGGATAGGGAGGGAATGGGGTAAGGAGGGAGGAGAGACATAGAGGATATGGAGTGAGGAGGAGGGGGGGATAGGGAGGGTATGGGATGAAGGGAAAGCGGGGACAGGGAGGGAAAGGGGAAGGGGGAACATGGTTGGAATGGGGTAGGGATGACAGGGTCAGTTCTGGGTGAGGGGTCTCACATCAAGGGTATTTGAGCTGGTTGTGGATTTTAAAACCCAAAAATGATCTCTGATCATTGCACCAGACTGTTACTTGCATACAGGTGGACAGCGTTCTCAATACCTCCCAGACAGAAATAAACAGCCAACCTCGGCAGCCACTCTCCCGCTACCGTCGGTTGACCAGCAATGGACACTTAGGTGCTTGTAATTTACCCAGGAGAGTACTCTGTATGCATCTTGATCTTGGGGAGTGGTTCAGCGTCACCTACTTAGCGGTGTGGCTCCCAAACTGGCCTCGTTGTCTTGTGTACACACACCCTACTCGAGCTGCCATGACTCCCCACTCTCTCCTTGTTTGGAATGATCTCCTAAATACCCCTTTTGTGAATTAGTGTCTACTGTCACATATCTGCAGCCATGACCATCTTTCTTTCTCTCCCTTTCTGGGAAACCTCACCAGCACAAGGGCAAAAGCCACCTAACATTTATTATACAAAGAAAACGTACATAATTCATGACATATAAAATTGAACATCACCATACAACGGTCTAAGCTGCTACAACCCAGTAGCGCTCCAAATCATATCCTGGCTTCACCAGCTCTCCATAGCAAGTGGCTGCACAACTCTGGGCTTTCCACTTACTACTCCCTCACTGTTTGAGGCGGAAATCCTGTCTCAACATTACTGTATCCTCAACCCTAAAATTATATGAAACTCTGTTTGAGGATGAAATACTTGAAACATCTATATATACATAAGTACCCCCCATCAAAAGAAGAAACCCGGGAGAAAGTCTTAACCCCGGGGGGGGGGGGGTTAAGACTTTCCCTGCCTGGGGCCAGGAGCACCACACCATGCTCCGGGTGGGGGTTAAGACTTACCCCGCCCTGGGCCAGGAGCACCACACCATGCTCCGGGCGGGGGTTAAGACTTTTCCTGCCTGGGGCCAGGAGAACCAGACCATGCTCCGGGTGAGTGTTAAGACTTACCCCGCTCTGAGGCAAGAGCCCCACACCATGCTCCGGGATTAGGTTATGTCTTACCCCATCCTGGGCCAGTAGCACTACACATGCTCCTGCCAGTGGGTTAAGGCTTATCCCGCCCTAGGGCCAGGGGCATCATAGCATGCTCCAGGCAGTGGTTAAGACTTACTCTGCCCTTGGGTCAGAACCACCACATCTTGCTTTGGGAGGGGATTAAGACGTACCCATATATGGGGCCAGTAGCACTACACCATGTTCAGGGTGGGTGTTAAGACTTACCAAGCTCTCGGGCCAGGGGCACCAAACCATTCTCTGGAAGGTGGTTAAGACTTACTTCGCCCTGGGCCACAGCACCACACTATGTGTGAGATTTTTTTCTACGCCTACCTCCCTTAGGAGGTGGACTACAAGTTTAAAGGCTGCTCACGGCAGTTAAGCATGAGTCCAATAGAAAAAGGAAAAGCAGGAGCAAACCGCCAGGCCTCCACCAGTAGGGGGGTGAAAACCTGTCCACAATAGGCCGCTGGCTCCTCCTAGTTAAACAGGACGTTAAAACTAATAAAGGGTAACCGACGGGTTCTCACAATCAAATATTTATATATGATGTGGCGCTATGAATTGGAATTCGATTTCCCAATGACAGCCGTCATATCAAGATCACATCAACATTTAATCGTATAAAGCAGAACATGGGTGGAAAAGAATGGTTGAAGGGTTGACATCAAAGACCGTTTTCTATAACATAACAATTTATAGATAACAAGAGACTAACTACTACGTTACCGAGTTTACGTTACGTTAATGTCCATCCAGTGGCACGATAACAAACAGCTAAATAGCAACCCTTGCTGTGCGGCTGCATACTGAACTAACCTGAACACAGTTGTGCCCACTGATGACGCAATATTGCAAATAAAAAAAAAATATCACAGACTAAGTTATACCACAGCGAATGGTTACGTTATTGTCCATCCAGTGGCAATTACAACACAGCTATTCAACAGCCCCTCGAGAAATGACAGCAGGCTCCATCCTGCTGACACTTCGTGCTGACAAGTGAACTAACTGAACAATGATGCCCACTGAAGACACAAGCATGCAATCAATAGTGTCATGGCTTCCCTGACAGCTACTCTAATCACAAGCTTAAGGGTCCTCCTTCCAAACAGGAGTGACCCCCGTAACTAGGCGGGTAGTCCAACAGTGACTCCCCCTATCACAACCTAATGTGAACACTCGTTGCAACTCCCTACAAGAAGCTGCACTGTAAACAGTAAAAAAGTCAGACAAGGTGGGATTCTAGGACACAGCTCCAGTAATCCCGAAGTTACTCTACTCTCATCACCCGACGATAAACAAAAGAAATTGCCTTAATCAATTACCAAACTGATTATGTGATTAATTACGTTAATTGACTAATCACAGCAGTCAGCAACAAAGTACTACGGTAATCACAAACAATTGTCTCTCATAGACAACAACATGATGGTACTCTACGTTAATCATCAACACATGACATCTTGTTAACAATAACTCAAAACTCTCTTATATTACATCACACTTGACTCCTTGCAAGTATTCAGTGAGTAATTCTTAATTAAGGTGAAACGGACCACTAATTACATCCCCATTGAGTTACGATGACTAAGCCTACCCTAACTTGGTAGCTTCTAAACAGTCTGTGTCAAAAATTTACTTTACTGAGCGTTAATTACCCTAATTAACTCCGAGCAATTAATTAACTGTCACCAGAACCGATAATTAATCATACATAAATACGTCTCACTCCGCACTACCTAAGCAAGTCTCATCAAACACTGTGAATTCACGGGAAATGAGTTAATTACCCTAATTAACATGAGTGCAATTAATCCACTGTCCTCAGACAGGATATGATTATTATATCCAGTTATGCTAGCCCCATGACCTCGCTTTACCGAGTCATCTGAGTCCTCAAGACTCCAGACGTTAATTACTCTACTAATTATCATGAGCCACTAATTGCTATACCCCCGAAAGGTAATTAGTCCCGAGCAAATTACGTTAACACAAATACTGACAGACTCTGACAGATCCTCTCTCACTACGTGAATTCATGATGAGAAGGCTAATTACATAATTAGCTAGAGTGGTCAATTAGTTGTCACACGGACAATTAATTGCACCCGAGACGTATCTCACTCAAGCTCAACACTGTTCTCTCATAACAGCTCTCACTCACTCAACAATAAGTGTGCACCCCTTATCCAGTTAATTACCCCAATTATTAACTCACTGAATCCTTAAGTCCTCAACACAACTTAAAGAAACAAAGTAACCCCAGTGTTACATAGGTCACACTCCAAATGCATGCAACAACACAAATGCACTGCCCACATACGGTTGCAGCTACTGCAACTCGTTAATTACTATGACCACACAGTAATGACACACGGTTGTGCAACAACAAGAGTATACCAATATTACTGCCCCCCTTATCTTGCAACCGTTGCAAAGGACTACTGTGAGCACACACTTACCTCAGCAAGGCAATTAACAAATCAATTGCCTGCTCTCATTTAGTACTGTGAATTCCCCTGAATAATCATAGAGGTCCCTTAAACCCTCAACACAGCTCCTAGGGTAGTAATATCGTAAACCTGATAACAACACTGCACAAACCTAACTTTTTCGGCTTCCAAACCTAACCTAACCTATAAAGATAGATTAGGTTAGGTTAGGTAGGGTTGGTTAGGTTCGGTCATATATCTACGTTAATTTTAACTCCAATAAAAAAAATTGACCTCATACATAATGAAATGGGTAGCTTCATCATTTCATAAGAAAAAAATTAGAGAAAATATATTAATTCAGGAAAACTTGGCTTATTAGGCAAATTGGGCCTTGCATAGTAGGCTGAGAAGTTCGTTCTGGCTACTAGGTACGACATTGTCACACATATATATATATATATATATATATATATATATATATATATATATATATATATATATATATATATATATATTTAATAATGAAGAATTTAAGAATATTGATTCGATTGGTCTTAAGCTTTGTTACCCACTGAATTTTTTGGAAGTTTGTCGTAACAAAGCTCGTCGTACATATTATAATAATGTATGTAGTGAAAGGATTCGCCCAAAGAATGTGTTATGTTTACCATATTTCTCTGGGTTTGAGAATATTGTCAAGGCCTTGAAACTTTTTAATATATATATATATATATATATATATATATATATATATATATATATATATATATATATATATGTCGTACCTAATAGCCAGAACGCACTTCTCAGCCAACTATGCAAGGCCCGATTTGCCTAATAAGCCAAGTTTTCCTGAATTAATATATTTTTTCTAATTTTTTCCTTATGAAGTGATATAGCTACCCATTTCATTATGTATGAGGTCAATTTTTTTTTATTGAAGTTAAAATTAACGTAGATATATGACCGAACCTAACCAACCCTACCTAACCTAACCTAACCTATCTCTATCGGTTAGGTTAAGATAGGTAGCAGAAAAAGTTAGGTTAGGTTAGGTTAGGTAGGTTAGGTAGTAGAAAAAACATTAATTCATGAAAACTTGGCTTATTAGGCAAATTGGGCCATGCATAGTTGGCTGAGAAGTGCGTTCTGGCTATTAGGTACGACATATATATATATATATATATATATATATATATATATATATATATATATATATATATATATATATATATATAATGTATATATATATTTAGAGAGAGAGAGAGAGAGGCCTAGGGGACGGACGTGTGGCGGAGGAGCTGCTGCCTTCTCAGCCATTACCCTGAGACATCTTGACCTCACCGTACCAAGACTCAACCATATTCACCGTGAATACACCAAGCAGACGTGGGAGTGGCCGGAAGTGCCTACGGTGTACCATCTATGTGAAAACTTATCAAAACAGGTGGGTTGGCAGTGTGGAGTGATGGAGGCTGGAATGAGGGGCCATGATGGACCCTGCAGGCCTCCCATAGTGAGGGGAGGTGGGGGGCAAGTGAGGGGTATTGTGTGGTCAGGAGAGAGAGGTGGGGGTTACCCGTGTGCCAAATAGTGTTTTGTGTTTTTCTTTTTTGAAAGTTTTGTTGAACAAGTTACGTTGTCAGCGATAATTGGCGCAACATATCTATCATATTGTGAGTACATCACACGTGCAGTGAGTCAGATTACAAGTGTGTGATTCATTCATTATTGTGCAGTGATATACGGGGGAATTATACCTGTGTTAGTGTCACCCTGTCCCCCGCCCCCACACTGCGCCTAGGCCGGGAAGTACCTGCAGCTCTCCCCCTCTTACCCACCCCACCACGTCGCCTCCCCACCCACGAGGCCACCTTGCCACCCTCCCATAGGGCCCGGGAGGCGCCCATGTGTGTCTACGCCACCCACTCACCCAATGTATACCCACATATTGTGTAGTGGGTGTATACCCACACTTCGTATAGAGGTGGTATATGTATTACCACTCGTCTGAGTAGTAAGAGCCACGGCCAGCTGATCATTCCCCCAGCCTCCAACCGCCGCCCACCCTCCAGTCTCCACCCGCCGCCCAGCGCCCGCCCATGTCGCAGCTCTCAACAGACAGCCAGGTTTCTCCAAGCCAAGATGAGCCATCAAGCAGGGGTAGACAAGGCAGATGTCAGACATGTGACCGGGTATGTTATATCCGGTTGAGTGACGATAATGTGCGCCTTCATTACTATAACAGAGCCAGGTGTTTGGGTTCTGGGCGCCCTCCCAGGGAGAACACCAATCAACAGCCCACACCGCCCGTAAGGCAAAACACCGCCCAGACCTTCATTCCCACAGAAAACTTATTAGAAGCTATCAAAGCAACATCAGCCAGAACCTTGCAACACATCCCTAAACAGCCCGCCCCCATGCTGCAGCCAAATTATCTGCCCTCCTGAGAAAGGTCAACGACTCTCCTGGAACGACCCAAGCATGGCACAACCTCCTACTGTTTGGCAACATATGTCTAGCCACCCCTGCAAGGAGAGACAAGACCTTAGCTGCCTCGGTCATCAAAGCTATAAATGATTTTCCCAGGGAGGACAACCAGGTGCGCCTTCCCACTCGCGCGAGAAACACCCACGGCAGGAAGAGCAACAGTGCCATATCCGAGACATCAAAAATCAGAACATCAGTCACCAAGAAAATAGAAGAAGGAAATACTATTGGCGCAATAAGAGTCATCACCAATGAGGACTCAATTGCCGACAGAGATGCCGCAACAGCTCAAGCCCTAAGGGAGAAACACCCACCCAGGGCTCCGCGTGAGGACGACATTGTACAAGTGGGGGCTACCGGAGCAGAACCTCTCTGGGTGGCTGAATCTGTGGTCCATAAAGCAGCCATGTCCTTCCCTACAGGATCAGCAGGTGGGTTCACAGGACTAAAACCCAACCACCACAAGCAAATGCTCAACCCTGCACTGGGTGACATTGCAAAGAACCTCTTGGTGGAACTAACCAGATTCACCAACACATGTCTAGCTGGCAACATACCAGCGACCATAAGACCTATCATTTTTGGAGCATCTCTCTGTGCTCTAAAGAAAAAGGATGGAGGGATCAGGCCAATAGCTGTGGGCAATTCTCTCCGGCGTCTCGTCGCAAAGGCAGCTAGTTAGTGATGCAGCGGCCAACATGCTGAAGCCAAAACAGCTCGGGTTCGGCATTCCACAAGGGTGTGAGGCGGCAGCCCATGCAGCTCGAGCCTTCATCGCCAACATCACAGACGAAAAGGCCCTTATCAAGCTAGATTTCAAAAATGCCTTCAATTTGGTGCGGAGGGATGCTGTCTCCGTGCGGTTCATAGTCATTTCCCTTCCCTCTACCCTTTTGTACATTCATGCTACAGTATGGACCTTAAGCTACTTTTTGGCGAACATGAAATTGACTCGCGAGAAGGCGTCCAACAGGGTGACCCCCTTGCTCCTCTCCTTTTCTGCTTAGTCATCAAACAAATCACAGAGGTCCTGTCCAGTGAGCTTAACGTCTGGTTCTTGGATGATGGTACCCTAGCTGGTTCCCAAGACTCCCTCTTGGAGGACATCAGAAAAATCCAGGAGCAAGGTGCAGTTTAGGCCTCACCCTGAACCCTTCTAAATGTGAAATAATATGTTCCAACCAGGGCATCGTAGAGAGAATAGAGGGTCTTCTGCCAAATATCCATAAAACTAAACCTGAAGACAGCACACTCCTAGGAGCTCCCCTGGGGTTGAAAGCCATCGATTAGGTCCTTGATAAGAAAATCGCCGACCTTAAGAGGATGGATGGGAGGATTGAGGATTTTGATGCTCATGATGCACTCTACCTCATCACCAGATGTCTGTCCCTCACCAGGTTAACCTACTTTCTGAGGTGTTCACCATCTTACAGTAGCCAAAAACTAAGTGAGTATGACCGGTTACTGAAATCAATGCTAGAAAACGCCCTTAACCTTTCTCTTGATGACCTACAGTGGAAACAAGCCTCTCTTCCCATAAGACTTGGGGGCCTCGGAGTTCGAAAAGCAACGCAAATCACTGTTCTAGCCTTCCTGTCCTCCTTATCAGCATCCGACGACCTTGTGAAGGAAATTCTACCTGCCCACTTACATCAGCTGGCAGGTGTACATGATCACAATTTTACACGCAGTGCCACAGAGTGAGCCTCTCGTGCAGGCCCATCACCTCAACCACTATCCCCAAAAGCCCACAAGCAATCCAGCTGGGATGGCCTCATTGTAGACCAAGTTGCTGCAGAGTGCCTGGGTGCTGCAACAACACAGCACGACATTGCTCGCCTCACAGCAGTAGCAGCCCCACATGCAGGGGATTTCCTGTTAGCAACCCCAATGTCGGCAACTGACACGCGTCTCACACCACATGCCCTCCGAATTGCTGTGGCCCATCGCCTTGCTGCCCCAATCCACACCAGATATAGGTGTATTTGCGGCGAGGTGGTGGCTGACAGGTACGGCCACCATGGCCTACTCTTCCAAAGCACAGGAGGATGGCACTCGAGGCACAGTGAAGTTAACGACATCATCAAGAGGAGCCTCACCACAGCTGGATGCCCAGCTGAAAGAGAGCCCCATTACCTAACGCCTCGTAACTCTGATGCTCTTATTAGTCGCCCAGATGGTATCACAGTGAACCCCTGGAAGAATGGCAAGCAGTTGGTATGGGACTACACGTGCGTATCAACCCTGGCTAACACCTACATTAACCTCAGTGTTGCACAACCAGGTGGCGCTGCCACCCACAGGGATGCAGCCAAATTCCGTAAGTATAGAGAACTGGATCACCACTACAATTTTGTCCCCAATGCTTCTGAGACACTCGGCGCCTGGGGTAAAAGTGTTACCAGATTTTTGAAGGAACTGGGTTCTAGGCTCATTGAAACAACAAGGGACCCTAGAGCTGCCAGCTTTCTTTTCCAGCGCCTTAGCGTGGCGATACAGAGGGGAAATGCGCACTGCATCCAGGGTTCCTGCCCGCCATCTGAGGAGCTGGAGGAACTCGACAACCTATGTTAACCATCTTTGTAACCTATATATAACTCCTTTTTTGTAACAAGGTTCAAATAAAGCAAATATATATGTGTACATACAAAAGAATGGGGGTGGTAGGAGAAGATAATTTTAGTGTTCAGTGAGAGACCACAAGGTCTCCTCTGAATACTTTTTATTTTCTTCTCCGAGGCTATGGGTCCCCACATTGGCACCAGAGGTGGTAAACTCACAAATTTTATTATATATATATATATATATATATATATATATATATATATATATATATATATATATATATATATATATATATATATATATATATATATATATATATATATATATTGGTGTATACTGGCAGCAGGTTTTCTTTCAAACATGTTTCATTGAATATGACCGCATATTCTGTATTTATTATTTTCTGGTTTAGGGCTTCTATCCCTCTAACTATTTTCTTAGCATCAGGGCTTAATTGAAATAGGAGTTCTCCAAAACTCATTTTCGTACTTTTAAGGTGAAGAAAAGAAGTGATTTACTATAGAGTGTATTACACTTATTTGTATAATTTGCACGACGTTTCGAACCTCCATGGTTCATTCTCAAGTGAACAGATCTTACAATACTAGTTGATTTTATACCCGCATTAGGTCAGGTGATAATACAATGAAGGTGAAAACATGGGGGGATACATAAGGGATAAACATAGGGGCTGCTGAAGGCTTATTGGCCCATACGAGGCATCTCCTATCTAAACACAAAGATTAATCCAGTGTAATTGGCCTGTTATGTTGGACATTGTCTTCTGTGTTGGCATCGATATGTTCTTGTCTTGTCCTTACTCTCATGGTGGGTAGAGTAAATAGTTCCGTGATTTGGGTGTTCATGGTAGGTCGCTCTATTCTTATGTGAATTGCCTCAAGAATTTGTAATCTTCTTGAATCTTGGGTTTTGTCTATTATGCAAGTATTCTTGTTCAACATTTCTCTTGTTAGAGTAATGTCATGGGCTTGTCTCATGTGATTCCTAGGGGCACCAGATTGAAGATGGCAAAGATGCCATCTTCAAGTTGAAGATGCCATCTTCAATCTGGTGCCCCTAGGAATCACATGAGACAAGCCCATGACATTACTCTAACAAGAGAAATGTTGAACAAGAATATATATATATATATATATATATATATATATATATATATATATATATATATATATACATATATATATATATATATATATATATATATATATATATATATATATATATATATATATATATATATATATATGCGAACAAGCCTACTGCTCCTGGCAGTATGGGTTCGAGTCACTTCTGGGGTGTGAGTTTTCAGTTGCATATTGTCCTGGGGACCATTCAGGCTTGTTCGCATTTGTGTTCCTCACGTGTGCCCCAAAGAATGAGGTGATTTGATAAAATGCTATGCCCAAGATTACCATCCGAGTGCCGGCAAGAAGTGGTTCAAATAGCTTCGGATATCACTTCCTTATGTCCGGTCGTGATGGTCAAGCGGATTAAGGCGTCCCTGTACATACCAGTTGCATTGCTCCTGGCAGTATGGGTTCGAGTCACTTCTGGGGTGTGAGTTTTCAGTTGCATATTGTCCTGGGGACCATTCAGGCTTGTTCACATTTGTGTTCCTCACGTGTGCCCCAAAGAATGAGGTGATTTGATAAAATGCTATGCCCAAGATTACCATCCGAGTGCCGGCAAGAAGTGGTTCAAATAGCTTCGGATATCACTTCCTTATGTCCGGTCGTGATGGTCAAGCGGATTAAGGCGTCCCTGTACATACCAGTTGCGTTGCTCCTGGCAGTATGGGTTCGAGTCACTTATGGGGTGTGAGTTTTCAGTTGCATATTGTCCTGGGGACCATTCAGGCTTGTTCGCATTTGTGTTCCTCACGTGTGCCCCAAAGAATGAGGTGATTTGATAAAATGCTATGCCCAAGATTACCATCCGAGTGCCGGCGGGGAAGTGGTTCAAATAGCTTCGGCTATCACTTCCTTATGTCCGGTCGTGATGGTCAAGCGGATTAAGGCGTCCCTGTACATACCAGTTGCGTTGCTCCTGGCAGTATGGGTTCGAGTCACTTCTGGGGTGTGAGTTTTCAGTTGCATATTGTCCTGGGGACCATTCAGGCTTGTTCGCATTTGTGTTCCTCACGTGTGCCCCAAAGAATGAGGTGATTTGATAAAATGCTATGCCCAAGATTACCATCCGAGTGCCGGCAGGGAAGTGGTTCAAATAGCTTCGGCTATCACTTCCTTATGTCCGGTCGTGATGGTCAAGCGGATTAAGGCGTCCCTGTACATACCAGTTGCGTTGCTCCTGGCAGTATGGGTTCGAGTCACTTCTGGGGTGTGAGTTTTCAGTTGCATATTGTCCTGGGGGACCATTCAGGCTTGTTCGCATTTATGTTCCTCACGTGTGCCCCAAAGAATGAGGTGATTTGATAAAATGCTATGCCCAAGATTACCATCCGAGTGCCGGCGGGGAAGTGGTTCAAATAGCTTCGGCTATCACTTCCTTATGTCCGGTCGTGATGGTCAAGCGGATTAAGGCGTCCCTGTACATACCAGTTGCGTTGCTCCTGGCAGTATGGGTTCGAGTCACTTCTGGGGTGTGAGTTTTCAGTTGCATATTGTCCTGGGGACCATTCAGGTTTGTTCGCATTTGTGTTCCTCACGTGTGCCCCAATGAATGAGGTGATTTGATAAAATGCTATGCCCAAGATTACAATCCGAGTGCCGGCGGGGAAGTGGTTCAAATAGCTTCGGCTATCACTTCCTTATGTCCGGTCGTGATGGTCAAGCGGATTAAGGCATCCATGTACATACCTGTTGCGTTGCTCCTGGCAGAATGGGTTCGAGTCACTTCTGGGGTGTGAGTTTTCAGTTGCATATTGTCCTGGGGACCATTCAGGTTTGTTCGCATTTGTGTTCCTCACGTGTGCCCCAATGAATGAGGTGATTTGATAAAATGCTATGCCCAAGATTACAATCCGAGTGCCGGCGGGGAAGTGGTTCAAATAGCTTCGGCTATCACTTCCTTATGTCCGGTCGTGATGGTCAAGCGGATTAAGGCATCCATGTACATACCTGTTGCGTTGCTCCTGGCAGAATGGGTTCGAGTCACTTCTGGGGTGTGAGTTTTCAGTTATACATATATATATATATATATATATATATATATATATATATATATATATATATATATATATATATATATATATATATATATATATATATATTTATGTCGTACCTAGTAGCCAGAACGCACTTCTCAGCCTACTATGCAAGGCCCGATTTGCCTAATATGCCAAGTTTTCCTGAATTAATATATTTTCTCTAATTTTTTTTCTTACGAAATGATAAAGCTACCCATTTCATTATGTATGAAGTCAATTTTTTTTTATTGGAGTTAAAATTAACGTAGATATATGACCGAACCTAACCAACCCTACCAAACCTAACATAACCTATCTTCATAGGTTAGGTTAGGTTAGGTTAGGTAGCCGAAAAAGTTAGGTTAGGTAAGGTTAGGTAGTCGAAAAACAATTAATTCATGAAAACTAGGCTTATTAGGCAAATCGGGCCTTGCATAGTAGGCTGAGAAGTGAGTTCTGGCTACTAGGTACGACATTTTTATATATATATATATATATATATATATATATATATATATATATATATATATATGTCGTACCTAATAGCCAGAACGCACTTCTCAGCCTACTATTCAAGGCCCGATTTGCCTAATAAGCCAAGTTTTCATGAATTAATGTTTTTTCGTCTACCTAACCTACCTAACCTAACCTAACCTAGCTTTTTTTGGCTACCTAACCTAACATTACCTATAAATATAGGTTAGGTTAGGTTAGGTAGGGTTGGTTAGGTTCGGTCATATATCTACGTTAATTTTAACTCCAATAAAATAAAATTGACCTCATACATAGAGAAAAGGGTTGCTTTATCATTTCATAAGAAAAAAATTATAGTAAATATATTAATTCAGGAAAACTTGGCTTATTAGGCAAATCGGGCCTTGAATAGTAGGCTGAAAAGTGAGTTCTGGCTACTAGGTACGACATATATATATATATATATATATATATATATATATATTTATATATATATATATATATATATATATATATATATATATATGTATATATATATATATATATATATATATATATATATATATATATATATATATGTCGTACCTATTAGCCAGAACGCACTTCTTAGCCTACTATGCGAGGCCCGATTTGCCTAATAAGCCAAGTTTTACTGAATTAATATATTTTCTCTAATTTTTTTCTTATGAAATGATAAAGCTACCCATTTCATTATGTATGAGGTCAATTTTTTTTATTGGAGTTAAAATTAACGTAGATATATGACCGAACCTAACCAACCCTACCTAACCTAACCTAACCTATCTTTATAGGTTAGGTTAGGTTAGGTAGCCGAAAACGTTAGGTTAGGTTAGGTTAGGTAGGTTAGGTTGTCGAAAAAACATTAATTCATGAAAACTAGGCTTATTAGGCAAATCGGGCCATGCATAGTAGGCTGAGAAGTGAGTTCTGGCTACTAGGTACGACATATATATATATATATATATATATATATATATATATATATATATATATATATATATATATATATATATATATATATATATATATATATATGTCGTACCTAGTAGCCAGAATTCACTTTTTGGCCTACTATTCAAGGCCCGATTTGCCTAATAAGCCAAGTTTTTCTGAATTAATATATTTTTTCTAATTTTTTTGTTATGAAATGATAAAGCTACCCATTTCATTATGTATGAGGTCAATTTTTTTTTATTGGAGTTAAAATTAACGTAGATATATGACCGAACCTAACCAACCCTACCTAACCTAACCTAACCTATCTTCATAGGTTAGGTTTGGTTAGGTAGCCGAAAAAGTTAGGTTAGGTTGGGTTAGGTAGGTTAGGTAGTTGAAAAACAAATAATTCATGAAAACTTGGCTTATTAGGCAAATTGGGCCTTGCATAGTAGGCTGAGAAGTGCGTTCTGGCTACTAGGTACGACATATATATATATATATATATATATATATATATATATATATATATATATATATATATATATATATATATATATATATATATATATATGTGTGTATATATATATATATATATATATATATATATATATATATATATATATATATATATATATATATATACATATATATATATATATATATATATATATATATATATATATATATATATATATATATATATGTCGTACCTAGTAGCCAGAACGCACTTCTCGGCCTACTATGCAAGGCCCAATTTGGCCAATAAGCCAAGTTTTCCTGAATTAATATATTTTCTCAATTTTTTTTCTTGTGAAATGATAAAGCTACCCATTTCATTATGTATGAGGTCAATTTTTTTTTATTAGAGTTAAAATTTACGTAGATATATGACCGAACCTAACCAACCCTACCTAACCTAACCTAACCTATCTTTATAGGTTAGATTAGGTTAGGTAGCCGAAAAAGTTAGGTTAGGTTAGGTTAGGTAGGTTAGGTAGTCGAAAAACAATTGATTCTTTAAAACTTGGCTTATTAGGCAAATTGGGCCTTGCATAGTAGGCTGAGAAGTGCATTCTGGCTACTAGGTACGACATATATAAATATATATATATATATATATATATATATATATATATATATATATATATATATATATATATATATATATATATATATATATATATATATGTCGTACCTAGTAGCCAGAACGCACTTCTCAGCCTACTATGCAAGGCCCAATTTGCCTAATAAGCCAAGTTTTCATGAATTACTTGTTTTTCGACGATCTAACCTACCTAACCTAACCTAACCTAGCTTTTTTGGCTACCTAACCTAACCTAACCTATAAAGATAGGTTAGGTTAGGTTAGGTAGGGTTGGTTAGGTTTGGTCGTATATCTACGTTAATTTTAACTCCAGTAAAAAAAATTGACCTCATACATAATGAAATGGGTAGCTTTATCATTTCGTAAGAAAAAAAATAGAGAAAATATATTAATTCAGGAAAACTAGGCTTATTAGGCAAATCGGGCCTTGCATAGTAGGCCGAGAAGTGCATTCTGGCTACTAGGTACGACATATATATATATATATATACCAGCTGCATTACGACGACCGGAGTAGAGATCTTTGGCAGAAACGTAGGCTTCAGCATTTGAGTAGTTATCAGGAAGATATATATATATATATATATATATATATATATATATATATATATATATATATATATATATATATATATATTTGTGCTTTATTATGCATTTGATGGTTACAAGCACACAGAAACTGTATTGGAGGGGATCTAAACATTCCCTCTAATGCGTTATACATGGTTTCCTCCGAGGCTATGGGTCCCCCTTCTTCCAGCTAGAGGTGGTACTCCCTATATATATATATATATATGTCGTACCTAGTAGCCAGAACGCACTTCTCAGCCAACTATGCAAGGCCCGATTTGCCTAATAAGCCAAGTTTTCCTGAATTAATATATTTTCTCTAATTTTTTCTTATGAAATGATAAAGCTACCCATTTCATTATGTATGAGATCAATTTTATTTTATTGGAATTAAAATTAACGTAGATATATGACCGAACCTAACCAACCCTACCTAACCTAACCTAACCTATCTTTATACGTTAGGTTAGGTTAGGTAGCCGAAAAAGTTATGTTAGGTTAGGTTAGGTAGGTTAGGTAGTCGAAAAAACATTAATTCCTGAAAACTTGGCTTATTAGGCAAATCGGGCCTTGCATAGTAGGCTGAGAAGTGCGTTCTGGCTACTAGGTACGACATATATATATATATATATATATATATATATATATATATATATATATATATATATATATATATATATATATATATATATAGAGAGAGAGAGAGAGAGAGAGAACCTACCATGAACACCCAAATATCATGATAATGTGTATATATATATATATATATATATATATATATATATATATATATATATATATATATATATATATATATATATATATAGAGAGAGAGAGAGAGAGAGAGAGAGAACCTACCATGAACACCCAAATATCATGATAATGTATATATATATATATATATATATATATATATATATATATATATATATATATATATATATATATATATATATATATATATATATATATATATATATAATATATATGTTAGTTTACTCTCATGGTGTGTCGAGTAAATAGTTCCGTGATTTGGGTGTTCATGGTAGGTTGTTCTATTCTTATGTGAATTGCTTCAAGAATTTGTAATCTTCTTTCATCTTGGGTTTTGTCTATTGTACAGGTATTTTTGTTCAACATTTCTCTTGTTAGGGTGATGTCATGGGCTTGTCTCATGTGATTCCTGGGGGCACCGGATTGAAGCTGGCATGTCAAACGCCTCGTCAGCTTGGTCGACGTCATACCTATGTATTTAGATTGAAGGTTACATCCTTCGTGGGGACAAGTGTACATGTATACAACGCTTGACTGCTGTAGAGGGTTGAAATTGAAATTGAAATTGAAATAAGTTTATTGAGGTAAAATACACACAAAGGGATGAGGTAGCTCAAGCTATTCTCACCCCATTCAGTACAACGTGTTAATATATACATAGACACACATCACAAATAAACATATTGCCAAACATTCTGAGAGGTAAACATATACATTTCCTCCTTCACAAGGAGTATGTTATCAGACGTACACACAAATACTTTTATGACCTAGGTATACTGTATAGACAATTTGCAAGAGACATGCAGATAATTCAACAAAATATTACAATCTTGATGCAAAATTCTTATATCTCTCAAGAATATCATCAACCTTTCCGTTGTGACACATCCAGGCTATTTGTTCAGGAACAGTCCTTATCTCAGTGTTTCTATATACATTAATCAACGGACAATCAAGAACATAATGGGCCAGGGTGTGAGACCTTAACATACCACATAGTTTACACCTCGTGTCATTATCATGAACATCTAACCCGTATTCCCAGTAATATTTGTACCCAAGCCTGAGCCGCATGTACACAGAGTCACTCCAAGCATTTCTCCTTTTACCATAAGTGAAATGGGTGTTTTGACTCACATACATGTAGTGTTGCATGGTTTGACTACTCTCATACATTATCTCTCTCCTCTCCACTCCCGCCTGTGCCTGAATAATTCTGATTTTGCTTCTTATTTGTCTCATTGTGAATTCACATTCAATGTCAACTTGTGGTTTTGATGTGGCACGTTTGGCCAAGTCATCCGCCACCTCGTTGAGCACTATTCCAACATGAGATGGAATCCACATGAATTTCACACTATAACCTTTCAGCTGTATCTCAGTTATTCTTCTCTTACAGTCCTCAACTATAGACATGAAGACTGGATTTCGACTGTTTAAGGACTCCAGTGCTCCTCGGCTATCGACAAATACAAAAACATTTTTGTCGTCATGACGTACTTCCTCCAAACACGCCAGAATGGCCTGCAGTTCAGCTTGTGTGGATGATATATAATTACTAAGCCGGAGTTCAATTATCCTGTCCACAGTCCCAAACTCCGTATAATCCCTTATTAGGACACCACACCCTGCCCTGCCATCCTCCGCCACCGACCCGTCGCAATATACATGTAAACTGTTGCCTCTTGGTAACCGAGATATCATGCTTCCATACAAACACCGTAATTGTCCCGGTTCATGATGAATCTTTTTCGCCTTGAGGGGTACAATTTCGACGTCTATTTTCTGTACTTTCCAGGGAGCAGACATATTACACTGTCGAGAGGGTTTACAGCAGTCAAGTACGTCGTATTCCCTGAGGTCATGAGCTAATCCCCTCGTGTAGCGTGTCTCCCTCAGTTTCCTGGAAGTGTGTACGTCACTCAAGCAGGTCTGAACGCTCTCAAACAGCTTATCCCCTCCTTTTCTCCGCATGAAACGAATAGATACTCTAGTGTTAATGTCACGGACTCTATCACACACACTCTGTAAATTTAATTCCATTCTCATTATTTCAATCATTGCATTTCTTTGACATCCAAGAATAATCCTCATAGCCTCGTTCTGTATCAGCTCTATTTTTTGAATTCTGCCTTGGCCTGTGTAAGACAATACGGGTGCTGCGTAGTCTATCAGGGACAGAACAGTACTTATGTATAACATCCGCAAGATAGGTACCCCAACACCTTTACCAGAAAAAGCCAGTGCTTTCAGAGGATGCAGACGGGCTTTACATAAGGTGCTGATATGATTTATTTCAGCATTTTTACTCTCACATGTGTATCCAACATACATGCCCAGATACTTGTACTTCTGAACACGGCTCAGTTCCACACCATTTAGAGTAAGTGTTATATTTCTTCGTTTCCTATACTCGTATTTGGTTTTATCTGCATTTATAACTAAGCCTAACTTGTGACAGGTTGTACCAAGTATGTTAAGAGCAGTTTGAATTTTGTTCCCAGAAGTGCCTTGTATAAGAATGTCATCAGCATATATGATCGTCGTGACCCCTGGAGGATACATCTCTGATGCTAATCGGTTCATTAATACATTGAATAAGGTGGGACTTAATACTCTCCCTTGTGGGGTACCTAACTGAAACCTCCGTTCCTCAGACATGTAACCCTGGTAATACACCTGACCTTTTCTGCCTTGTAGATAATCCTTTATCCAGTGTAGCAATCTCCCTGTTATTCCCAGATTGGCTAATTCGTATAAGATTACTTCCCCATTGGCTTTATCAAATGCTCCTTGTAGATCAACAAAAACTCTACAATTGTCATCCACATTAGACAAACACTTTAAGAGACAATCCGCAGTACTTTTGCCTTTGATAAAACCAAAGAGATTACTGGACATGTTATCACCTACAAGGTAGAGTAGCCTATTTAACAAAATCCTTTCCATCATTTTACAAAAGCAGGATATTAAGGAGACAGGTCTGAAGCCTCCGTTAGACTTAGGGATAGGAATGATGACAGCCTCTTTCCATTTTCTTGGTAACTTTCCCTCTCTATAACTCATATTAAACAAATCAAGTAAGGGACTAGGTTTCATACCAGCTAAATAATTAAGTATGTCATACGTTACTCCATCTTTTCCCGGAGCAGTAGAGCTGCCACTTTTTATAGCATCCAGTAGCTCATCGTGAGTTATCTCAGTGCATGTTATAGATCTTGTATTTAAGGCACTTAAAGTTACTCCATTTCTAATATTTTCCCATGACTCAATGGTGACTCTCGTGTCTGCAGGTAAGGACTCCATACCAGCAGCACTTGCCCATTTATCTACTAACTCATTAGCAACTTTCCCTGGATCTGAATGAGCAATGAATTTGGTCTTACAACCCCTGACTTTGTTTACTGCTCTCCATATGTCTTTAAGGTTCTTAGTATTACCAATGGACTGAGCAAAGTCTTGCCAGTATCTGTCCCGCGCCTCCTTCCTCACCTGACTGCATTCCCTAGCCACTTCCAACATTGTATTTTCTCTTCATCCCTCATTCCATATTTTAACCATTCTTTATGTGCACTCCGTAGCATTCTCTCCCACCCCTTGACTTGCTGATCATTGGAATATTTAAATTTCTTAGGTCCATGCGTCTTGCTTCCCCTGCCCCCGTTATTTTCCCTCTGTACTAATTTCTCTATGTTCTCGACCATGTCCTCGTAAAAACTATCAACGCAGAGCGGCATGTAATGTTGATACCAATCTCCCATATTTTGAATAAAATAATTTTTCATATCTTTATTAATATGTAGCCTTTTCCTTTGAAAGTGGACTTGTTTTTTCCCCAGTGGTAATTCCACGTTCAAGGCAAAGTGGTCACTAAGTAGGTCCCGAACAACCCGAGCCTCCCCCATAATCCCCTGAGAGTTTAAAAGGAGGGTTGTCCGTCGGCTCCGGGCTGTTTTTGATAAGGAGTTCGGAAGTCTTCTTGGTTTTGTAGAATATTATCAGGTTTATGTTTTGGTTAGGAGTAATGCTTTTTACTCCTCTACAGATTATTTCTTTCATTATTCTTTCCTCTTTTATATGTTCACTGTGCATGGTTGATTTGTAATATAATTTTATTGGAGGTATTATGGTTTCTGTTCTAGGTTCAGGATTATACCAACGGTCCAAGTGTCTTCTTATAGCAGCGTTTATTTCCGCGTTGCTATATCCGTTGTTCACCAATAATGGTTTATGTTTTGGTTAGGAGTAATGCTTTTTACTCCTCTACAGATTATTTCTTTCATTATTCTTTCCTCTTTTATATGTTCACTGTGCATGGTTGATTTGTAATATAATTTTATTGGAGGTATTATGGTTTCTGTTCTAGGTTCAGGATTATACCAACGGTCCAAGTGTCTTCTTATAGCAGCGTTTATTTCCGCGTTGCTATATCCGTTGTTCACCAATACCTGAGTTACTCTTTCAAACTCTCTACTCACGTTGCTCCATTCAGAGCAGTGGGCAAGCGCTCGACGAATATAAGCATTGAGAACACTGGCTTTGTATCTTTGGGAGCACTCACTTTTACCGTTCAGGCATAATCCTTTGTTGGTGGGCTTATTATATACGTTGGTGCTTAAAGAGGTTCCTGTTTTTGTTATTAGTACATCCAAGAATGGCAGACTGTTATTTTCAGTATTTTCATGTGTAAATCGGAGTACTGACTCTCTCACTAGATGGATTTTTAGATCAATTAGTTCATCTGAGTCTTTTACTGTTACGAATATGTCATCTACATAACGGCAATATACAGTTGGTTTTTGTCTGCTACTGAAGACTCTGTCTTCGATGGTTCCCATATAAAAATTAGCAAATAAGACTCCTAAGGGGGAACCCATTGCTACTCCGTCTATTTGTAAATACATGTCTCCTTGTGGACTGATGAAAGGGGCTTCCTTTGTACATGCTTCGAGAAGATTCTTCAAGTGTGGCTCAGGTATGTCTAATTTGGGGGTGCTCTCGTCTCTGTATACTCTGTCCAGTATCATTCCTATGGTTGTGTCGACTGGGACGTTAGTAATTAGGGATTCGACGTCCAGGGAAGCAACTATTCCATCGGGCTGAGTAGATTTGATTAATTCTAGGAAATCTGCTGATGATTGTAGACTATACTTACTTGGAGTGTATGCAGTTAGGAGTTCATTGAGTCTTTTTGCCAGGTGATAGGTTGGAGTTGGTATTTGGCTGATTATAGGGAGTAGTGGGTTTCCTGGTTTGTGTGTCTTAACATTGCCATAGGCATATCCTAAGCCATAGTCGCCTTAAAGTTTATTGAAATGCACACTACCTTTCTTTGCGTTGATTGCTGTAATTGTTTTGTTTACTTTCCGCTTAAGGTCTTCCACAGGGTTCCTCGTGATTCGTTGAAATTTGGTGTCATCACTACGGATGTCGCTAATTTTGTTCATGTATTCTTTGGTAGGAATCAATACATATGCTGCTGTCTTGTCGGCTTTTCTTATTGTTACGTCTTTCAGATTTTTTAGTTGTTTTGCTGCTTCTTTGAGTCGTGGGGTTAAGATTGCAGATGAATATGTTCCTCGTTTTTTCCCGCTTCTGCTAGTAGTTCAGCCTGAAGTGTGTCATTTGTGATGACTTTTTTGTTGTCTTCTAGGTTATAGATGTCGTCCAGAAGTATTTCGATTTCCAGGCGTTTTTGATGCATCTTTAGGTTAGATATGAATTGACAATTTAGACCAAGATTTAAGAGGTCTCGTTGGTCCTGGGTAAGATCATAAGAAGTCAGATTAATGTAGCTATCTTTAGGACGAGGGATCTTTAACTGTCCACCGTTTAGGACTGTTAACTTACGGAGTGTCTTTCTTTTTACACGAGTTTTATGTTGTTCAACTGTTCACTGTTCAACATAACAGGCCAATTACACTTGATTAATCTTTGTATATGGATAGCAGCTGCCTCGTATGGGCCAATAGGCCTTCCGTAGTCTAAGCAACAGAATGTCCCATATTGACTGACTTTCGCCCTCCTGGGCTAAGGTATGCTGAACTATGTAATTACTCTATGAGTACTGGAACACTTGATGATATATTGGACTTGTACCCAAGATTAACCATGTAATGTATCAATTATGCAATGTATGTATGTGATGTAACTATATAACCTGAACTTTTAAAAGCACCTTAATCACCTTCAGTGATTAAGTGCTTAATTTCAGACTAGTTTTTCTATCAGCTATCTCACACTGTCAGAGTAAAAGAGACAAATATATGTGAATGCATGTGTGTGTGTATATATGTATGTGTATGTATATGTACTCACCTAATTGTACTCACCTAATTGTGCTTGCGGGGGTTGAGCTCTGGCTCTTTGGTCCCGCCTCTCAACCGTCAATCAACTGGTGTACAGATTCCTGAGCCTATTGGGCTCTATCATATCTACATTTGAAACTGTGAATGGAGTCAGCCTCCACCACATCACTTCCTAATGCATTCCATTTGCTAACTACTCTGACACTGAAAAAGTTCTTTCTAACGTCTCTGTGGCTCATTTGGGTACTCAGCTTCCACCTGTGTCCCCTTGTTCGCGTCCCACCAGTGTTGAAAAGTTCGTCCTTGTTTACCCGGTCGATTCCCCTGAGGATTTTGTAGGTTGTGATCATGTCCCCCCTTACTCTTCTGTCTTCCAGTGTCGTGAGGTGCATTTCCCGCAGCCTTTCCTCATAACTCATGCCTCTTAGTTCTGGGACTAGTCTAGTAGCATACCTTTGGACTTTTTCCAGCTTCGTCTTGTGCTTGACAAGGTACGGGCTCCATGCTGGGGCCGCATACTCCAGGATTGGTCTTACATATGTGGTGTACAAGATTCTGAATGATTCCTTACACAGGTTCCTGAACGCCGTTCTGATGTTAGCCAGCCTCGCATATGCCGCAGACGTTATTCTCTTTATGTGGGCTTCAGGAGACAGGTTTGGTGTGATATCAACTCCTAGATCTTTCTCTCTGTCTGTTTCATTAAGTACTTCATCTCCTATTCTGTATCCTGTGCCTGGCCTCCTGTTTCCACTTCCTAGTTTCATTACTTTGCATTTACTCGGGTTGAACTTCAACAGCCATTTGTTGGACCATTCACTCAGTCTATCCAGGTCATCTTGTAGCCTCCTACTATCATCCTCTGTTTCAATCCTCCTCATAATTTTTGCATCGTCGGCAAACATTGAGAGGAACGAATCTATACCCTCTGGGAGATCATTTACATATACCAGAAACAGTATAGGTCCAAGGACTGACCCCTGCGGGACTCCACTTGTGACGTCTCGCCAATCTGAGACCTCACCCCTCACACAGACTCGTTGTCTCCTGTTGCTTAGGTATTCCTCTATCCACCGGAGTACCTTCCCTCTCACTCCAGCCTGCATCTCCAACTTTCGCACTAGCCTCTTGTGTGGCACTGTATCAAAGGCTTTCTGACAATCCAAAAATATGCAGTCTGCCCACCCTTCTCTTTCTTGCCTTATTTTTGTTGCCTGGTCGTAGAATTCAAGTAACCCTGTGAGGCAGGACCTGCCATCCCTGAACCCATGTTGATGCTGTGTTACAAAGTTCCTTCGCTCCAGATGCTCCACTAGTTTTTTTCGCACAATCTTCTCCATCAGCTTGCATGGTATGCAGGTTAGGGACACTGGCCTGTAGTTCAGTGCCTCCTGTCTATCCCCTTTCTTGTATATCGGGACTACGTTAGCTGCTTTCCAAATATCTGGCAGTTCCCCTGTTGCCAGTGATTTGTTATACACTATGGAGAGTGGTAGGCTCAGTTCTCTTGCTCCTTCCTTTAGAACCCAAGGGGAGATTCCATCTGGGCCTATAGCCTTTGTCACATCCAACTCTAGTAAACACTTCCTTACTTCCCCACTGGTAATCTCAAACTCTTCCAGTGGTTCCTGGTTAGCTATTCCCTCACTTACCTCTGGAATTTCTCCTTGTTCTAAGGTGAAGACCTCCTGGAATTTCTTATTCAATTCCTCACACACTTCCTTGTCATTTGTAGTGAATCCTTCCGCCCCTATCCTTAATCTCATAACCTGTTCCTTTACTGTTGTTTTTCTCCTAATGTGGCTATGCAACAATTTAGGCTGAGTCTTTGCCTTGCTTGCGATGTCATTTTCGTATTGTCTTTCTGCCTCTCTTCTCATCCTGACATATTCATTCCTGGCATTCTGGTATCTTTCTCTGCTCTCCAGTGTCCTGTTATTCCTATAGTTTCTCCATGCCCTTTTACTTTGCTGCTTAGCTAGCCTACATCTTTGATTAAACCATGGGTTTCTCATCTTCATTTCTCTGTTTTCCTTTTGGACTGGGACAAACTTGTTCGCTGCGTCCTTGCACTTCTGCGTGATGTAATCCATCATATCTTGGGCCGTCTTTCCCCTGAGCTCTGTTTCCCATGCTATATCTGTTAGGAATTTTCTTATCCCCTCATAGTTTCCCTTTCGGTATGCTAACCTTTTGGTTTCGGTATCCCTCCTCGAGTTCAATAACCCTTCTTCAATCAAGTACTCAAACACCAGTACACTGTGGTCGCTCATTCCTACTGGGTCCTCAAAACCGATTTCTCTTATGTCGGAGTCGTTCAGAGTGAAGACTAGGTCGAGTCTCGCTGGTTCGTCATTGCCTCTCATCCTTGTGGGTTCTCCGACATGCTGGGTTAAAAAGTTGCTTGTCACCACCTCCAATAGTTTGGCTCTCCACGTATCCTCGCCTCCATGCGGTTCCTTGTTCTCCCAGTCAATCTTTCCGTGATTGAAGTCGCCCATGATGAGCAGGTGGGATCTATTTCTACAGGCAGCAGAGGCTGCCCTCTCAATTATAGTGTTAACTGCCTTGTTGTTGTTTTCATACTCTTGACTGGGTCTCCTGTCATTTGGTGGAGGGTTGTATATTACTGCTACTACTATTCTTGGTCCTCCCATTGTTATGGTGCCTGCTATGTAGTCTCTGAACTCCTCACAGCCCGGGATGGCCATCTCCTTAAAACTCCATTCCCTTCTCATGAGTAGGGCCACTCCGCCTCCTCCTCTACCTTCCCTCTCTTTCCTTATTACTGTATACTCCTGGGGAAACACGGCATTCGTTATGATTCCAGAGAGTTTTGTTTCAGTGAGTCCGATTACATCTGGGTTAACTTCTTGTGCTCTTTCCCTTAGTTCACTTGTCTTGCTTGTGATCCCATCTATGTTCGAGTACATCACCCTGAAACTGACTCTCTTCTGCTTCTTTTCTGGGGGGGACCTTTGGGATCTGGGGTGAGTGGGAGCTGGGGGGACCTGGCACGGGGGGATTGGTGGAGGAGGGAGGGCTTGGGGTGGTGGGGGAGAGGGGGAGGGTACAGGGGGTGGATAAGAGGGGGAGGGTACAGGGGGTGGGTAAGAGAGGGAGGGTTGGGGAAGCATGGGGGGAGGAGAGGCTGTGGGGGATAGGGGAGATGGGGGGGCTTGGGGGGAGAGAAAAGGGTGGAGGGCTTGGGGGGCGTGGGGGAAAAGGGAGGGCTGAGGTGGGTGAGGAAGAGGGGAGGGTTTAGGGGAGTGGGGGAGAGGGGAAGACTTAGGTGGGGTGGGGGAGAGTGGGGGGCTTAGGGGGGAGGGGGGGAAGGGAGGGCATGGGGGTGGGGGAGACGGGAAGGCATGTGGGAGAAGGGAGGGCATGGGGGATGGGGGGGAAGGGAGGTCCTGGGGTGAGGGGTGAGGGGGAGAAGGGGGGTGAGTGGGGGGAGGGGGGTGGGTGGGGGGAGGGTGCCCTAGGTGGGTACTTAGTGGGGGGCTGACAGGGGATGGGGCAGGTTGGGTGTCTGTTGGGTAGAATTTGGGGGTGGTGCCCCAATCCCTGTGGCTGTTGCACTGTTTGAGGAGGGTTCTCCACTTCGCTCTGGGATTGTAGGGTTCCGGGTTGTGGTACTCTGATTTCCTTCTCTCTCCCTGCGCTCCTTCCTCGCGTCTGCTGTCCGTATTCTCTCTTCCCTTGTCATATCCCTCTGCAGGAATATTTTCTTGAACTTCTCTACACCTTTTAGACAACACTTCCTTGCTAGCAGTTCCTCTTTCGCGATTTCGCTCATGAAAACCACCTTTATCATTCGGTCTCTGTCCTTGTTGTACTTTCCAAGCCTGAAAACCTTTTCAACATTTCGCTCAGCTCCCTCCATCCTTACCTCTTTAAGGATCTCTTTAATCATGTTTTTGTCCTTGTCTCTCCGCTCCTTTGGTCTGGTCCCTGTTTGTTCTTCAATGCCTGCTACTACTACTGCTCTATTTCTCTCTATCAGCCGGCTAGTACATCTAGCTGCTTCCTGAGAGGAAGCCACTTCCATGGCAACTTCCTTAACCGCAGACCTAGCTTCAGGGCTCTTTTTAAGCATTTCAGCAAATGAGATCTGGGTTGTGGTGGTCCCCTCCACAGTAGCATTCCCATCTCCCTGGGGTACGGTTTGTGCCTGGTATTGTGGAAGAGTCTCCTTTAGGTATCTTATCTCCTCCTTTGCTGCCCTTAAATCATCTTGCAGGTTGGCTACTGTCTCCCTCATTACCCTCAGTCCTTCACTGAATTCATTCTGCATGTGTGTGTGTGTGTATGTATATGTATAAAGTATATATGGAAGCTGATCAGAATTACATTTCACCTTTATAAATGCACATTAATGACACTGTAAAAGACACATCGAACAATTTATGTAGGGCATACATAAATCTGTGTACCTATGTATTTACGTATGTAGGTTAGCTTAGCATTTTAACTAAGACACCACTGAATCACCTTCTGCGGTTGATTGTTCAATAAACCCCTGAACTATATGTTTAACACATCTCTAACCCTGTCCATGGAGGACAGAAGAAAGTGTATATATGCTGATTAGCATTGTAAATGTGTGGCCACGTCTGTGGTAGAAAATAATAATAATAAAATAATAATAATTGGTCCAACCTTTGCTGAAATGCTGAAGAGCCCAGATGCTATGTACACAGTCAAGGATGTTATAATGAAAGCAGTAACCTCACAGGAGGCAGCTAGATGCACAAGCCAGCTAATGGAAAGGAAAAGAGCTGTAGTAGTGATAGGTGTGAAGGAACAAGAGGGTTCCACAAGGGAGGAATGGGGGACTAAAGGAAAAGCCGCAGTGGCAGGGATATTAAAGGAGATAGGAATGGAAGGGGCTGAACAAGTCATAGAACAGTTTTTCCGGATTGGCCAGTACAACAGAGACAAAAAAAGATTGATCAAGCATCATAGAGGATATCCTAGCAAAGAAGAGCAAACTGAGGTATGCAAAGAATTACAAAGAGATATATGTTCAGAGGGATATCACCAGGAACGAGATAGTAAGGGCAGCAGATGGAAGGAGAGGGAAGGGAGCCAGGAAACCTCAGCCTTCAACCCACCAATCCCAGAGAGGAGTGGGGAACCCCAATCCAGCAACTCAGGAATCCCAGGGGGAATTGCAACACCCCAGCCTACCACCCAATAGGGCCTCCCCTATCCCCCCAGCACAAACCCTTCCTTGCCCCTGCACGATGCCCATCATAAAACCCAAATCCTCCCTCTCCCCTTACCCCAAGTATCCCCTGCTTTCCCAGCCGCTGGTCTTCTTCCTGCCCCAAGTAGGCCCAGGGGAGACCTAAGCCCTCTATCCCCCACTCCACCTCCCCCCAAACCCCTATCAACTACACCGCAGGAGGGCGTGCCCTCTCCCCAAGCAATCCCTGCCCCCTCACCCCCCCAGGACTTCTTCCTGCCCCAAGCAGGCCTGAGCAAGACCTAAGCCCTCCATCCCCCACTCCACCTCCCCCTGAACCCCCTGGAAACTACCTCACAGGAGGATGAGCCTACCCAAGTAGAAATGACCATGGAAAAACTTGGATATAAGAAAGTGAGCGTCATGGTAATGTACTCAAACATTGATGGGATTAGCAATAAAGCAAGTGAACTGGCAGAAAGGGCGCAAGTAGAAAACCCTAATGTAATAGGACTCACATAAAGAAATTTGTCAGGAGTCATAACAGATGTTGTGTTTCCAAAGGACTACTGTATAGTAAGGAAAGAGAGGGAAGGGAAAGGAGGTGAAGGAGTGGACCTGCTGATAAGAAAGGACTGTAGTTTTGATGAGATGGAAATTCCAGACTGTGACAGGCTCAGAGATTACATAACAGGAACTATAACAATGGGTGGACCTAAGATAATAGTGGCAGTTATTTACAACCCTCCCCTAAATGACAGAAGACCTAGACAGGAGTTTGAGAGGAACAACATGGCAACCATTAATATAACAGAGAGAGCAGCTTCAGTTGCCTGCAGGAATAGCTCAAGACTCTTAATCATGGGCGATTTCAACCATGGAAAGATAGACTGGGAGAATGGGGACCCACATGGTGTTGCAGATACGTGGAGAGCTAAACTCTCGGAAGTGGCAACAAGGAATTTTCTGAGTCAGCATGTTAGGAAACCCACAAGAGTGAGAGGCAATGATGAACCAGCTAGACTCGACTTGATATTCACCCTGAATGAGTCAGAAATAAGGGAAGTCAAAGCTGAAGCCCCCATAGGAATGAGTGACCACAGTGTACTGACTTTTGAATACTTGGTGGAGGTAGGGATAACCTATCCAAGGATGGGATCGGAGGGAAAAAGACTAATTTACCGAAGAGGAAAATATGACGAGATGATGAACTTTCTCAGGGGAATACCATGGGAAACATAACTTAGAGACAAGAATGTGCAGAACATGATGGATTTTGTCACCTAGAAGTGCCAGGAAGCTGCAGACAAGTTTATCCCCGTCCAAAAGGAGAAAAACGAAAAACAACAGAAAAACCCATGGTTCAACCAGGAATGCAAGGTAGCGAAGCAACTGCGTAAGAGAAAATGGAGAAACTACAGATATAACGGAACACCGGAGAGCAGGGAGAGATATAGAGGGCCAGAAATGAGTACCTCAGAGTGAGGAGGGAAGCAGAGAGACAGTTTGAAAATGACATTGCAAGTAAAGCCAAGACCCAACCAAAGCTGTTCCACAGCCACATCAGGAGGTAAACAGCAGTGAAGGAACAAGTGATGAATCTGAGAAAAGGGGAGAACAGATACACAGAGAATGACAAGGAGGTGTGTGAAGAACTCAACAAGAGATTCCAGGAGGTCTTCACAATAGAACAAGGAGAAGTCCCTGAATTAAATGAGAAAGAGGCAAACCAAGCAACCTTGGAGGAATTTGACCTCACCAGTGATGAGGTCAAAAGGTGTCTGCTGGAGCTGGATGTGACAAAGGCTGTTCGACTTGACAGAATCTCACCATGGATACTAAACGAAGGTGCAGAAGCACTAAGTGTGCCACTCTCTATGGTGCATAACAGGTCACTAGAAACAGGAGACTTGCCAGAAAGTTGAAAGACAGCTAATGTAGTCCCAATATACAAGAAGGGTGACAGGCAATTGGCACTGAACTACAGGCCAGTTTCCCTAACTTGTATACCATGCAAGGTGATGGAGAAGATCGTGAGGAAAAGACTCGTTGAGCATCTGAAGGGAAATAACTTTGTAACACACCACCAACATGGGTTCAGGGATGGTAAATCGTGCCTCACAGGTTTAATAGAATTCTATGACCAGACAACAAAAATTAGGCAGGAAAGAGAAGGGTGGGCCAACGGCATTTTCCTGGACTGCCAGAAAGCCTTTGACACAGTGCCCCATAAAAGGCTGTTAAAAAAGTTGGAGCAACAGGCAGGAGTAAGAGGGAAGGTGCTCCAGTGGATAAGGGAGTACTTAAGCAACAGGAAACAGTGAGTAACGGTGAGGGGGCCAGACATCAGAGTGGCGAGATGTCACCAGCGGAGTCCCACAGGGCTCAGTACTTGGCCCATCCTGTTTCTAATATATGTAAACGATCTTCCGGGGGATATAGACTCGTTCCTCTCAATGTTTGCTAATGATGCAAAAATTACGAGAAGAATCAAGACAGATGAAGATAGACAGAGACTACAGGATGACCTGGACAAACTGGAGGAATGGTCTACAAAATGCCGGCTAAAGTTCAACTCAGGAAAGTGTAAGATAATGAAATTAGGCAAAGGGAGCAGGAGGCTGAACACAAGGTATCATCTGAGAGGTTAAATCCTGCAAGAGTCAAATAGAGAGAAAGATCAAGGGGTTGATAACACCGAACCTGTCCCCAGAGGCCCACATCAAAAGAATATCATCAGCAGCATATGCTAGACTGGCCAAAATAAGAACTGCCTTTAGAAACTTGTGTAAGGAATCGTTCAAGACCCTGTATACCACTTATGTAAGACTAATCCTAGAGTATGCAGCTCCAGCCTGGAGTCCATACCTAGGTAAACACAAGACAAAGTTAGAGAAGATTCAGCGGTATGCCACCAGGCTCATCCTGGATCTGAGAGGAATGAGCTACAAGGAAAGGCTAAAGGAGCAGAACCTCACATCCCTGGAAAACAGAAGAGTAAGGAGAGACATGATAACCACCTACAAAATTCTCAGGGGAATTGACAGGGTGGACAAAGACAAACTCTTCAGCACTAGTGGGACACGAACAAGGGGACACAGATGGAAACTTAGTACCCAGATGAGCCACAGAGACGTTAGAAAGAATTTTTTCAGTGTCAGAGTAGTTAATAAATGGAATGCACTAGGAAGTGATGTGGTGGAGGCTGACTCCATACACAGTTTCAAATGTAGATGTGATAGAGCCCAGTTGGCTCAGGAATCTGTACACCAGTTGATTGACAGTTGAGAGGCGGGACCAAAAAGCCAAAGCTCATCCCCGGCAAGTACAATTAGGTGAGTTCAATTAGGTTATCTTGAGGTTATCTTGAGATGATTTCGGGGCTTTAGTGTCCCCGCGGCCCGGTCCTCGACCAGGCCTCCACCCCCAGGAAGCAGCCCGTAACAGCTGACTAACATCTAGGTACCTATTTTACTGCTAGGTAACAGGGGCATAGGATGAAAGAAACTCTGCCCATTGTTTCTCGGCGGCGCCTGAGATCGAACCCAGGACCACAGGATCACAAGTCCAGCGTGCTGTCCGCTCGGCCGACCTGCTCTCTAGACTGCCCAAGGGAGTATACACTTCTTCTCCAACCTTGAAATTCCTCCATTAACTTCTTCCCCATCCTCGAAGTTCTTCCATTTACTTCTTCCCAAACAAACCTGCAATTCCATTACCATGCCAAGAAAAATGTTTTCCTGACAAAACATAAGTAATAAAAATATCCTAGTATTAAAACGTGCCCTCTGACAACGCTCCGTGCTGTCCAACTGTGATGGGTGCTCCCCCATCCTGGACGGATCCAAGTTGGAAACATGTCTTGACACGCCACTGGGAGTTTCCCTCCGGCCATGTCACTGGGTGCCGCTTCTCCTCAGTCGCTCACCAGACAAGGAAGTGTGAGGGGTGCACCGCTCCTGCCGCCAGCATGTCCACTTAACTCCAACAAACTATATTTGCTAACTGGCTCAATAAAATTACTACACAATATATACATAAGTTCACTATGATCGCTGGGTACATGATCAAACACTGATAGCTAATCTAACAACTGATTAAACAGACTTAATGCAGGGATCTATGACACAGGGCGCTCACTCCCTGGTGCTCAACATGGCGCTCACACAGGCCGCCCACAAAAATCGCTATAAGACTGCTTCACAAGGCTTCTTCTAGTCCTGACTTGAGTACATTGAGTCGCCCAGCAGGCTCCACAACAGAAACGCCTGCTTACTTCCTTCCTCTTGAAGGAGCACACACAATTAAAATTAAACAAAGGCGCGACCAATGCTCACTTCCAGGTCGTCTCTAATATATCCAAATCATAGAGAAACGGTGTACTGTGTCCCCAACGGTTTCCTCACACTTGCGAGCAAGTAGCCTTCGCTCCAACACTATCACAGGGAACTATTTTCTTCCTCCTTTCAGGAGATCAACAAAGTACAACCGTCTCTGACAACTGCTGTAGCTCAGGTGAAGTCACAACGACCTGCTAGCTTCATGTCATGTTACCAAAGTATCGACATCTCATTTCATGTTACTTATTATCAGATGCTCTTCCTCTGCTAGTATTTTTAAATTATTCACTGGCATTTTATTTTTTTTACTTTCTCTGACTTCTTAATCTCAGGTCCGGAAAGCAGAATAACTCTACCTGGGTAGACTCGCTCCACCATGCTACATGGGGTTATAATAGGGGGAAGGGAGGGATGACTGAGCATTTGAGTGGGGGCAGGGAGAGTGAGGGGTAGGGAGGGTTTCTGTGTGGCAGAGAGTAGTGGTATTGCCCTCCCTCTGGTGTTGCTGGGATGCTGGTTGTGGGTTTCCCCCTTGCCACTGGGAATGTTGTGTTGGGGGCTGTGATTTCCTGGTTTTCTCCTCACACCCTGCACTTCATCCTTGCTTCTGTTGTCATGGCTCTCTCCTCCCTCGACCTGTCCCTCTGGAGGAATACTTTTTTGTATTCTCCCACATAGTGCAGATGGCTCTTCATTTCTAGAATATCCTCCTTCATGGTCTTGTTTGCAAACACTATCTTTATTAGGCAGTCTCTGTCCTTGTTGCACCAGCCCAACCTGAAAAACCTCCTCAATGTTTACTATTCCATTTTTTTCCTATGGGAGCCTTCCTCTTACACACACAAATCATAATAGTGTGATGCATAAAATAGACAAATCCACAAGGGCCGTGGTGAGGGTTCGAACCTAAATCTCAGCAGATCCCAGAGGCTGCCTTAATCGACTAGGCCATGACATGGTCAAAAGAATTGCAACTGGGAGTTCATTTTCCTTCTCACGGATCCTGCAGTCTCTCCACGACACAAACCAGGGTTTTACACAATTCCCCCATGCACTCGAGCTCTGTCAGATCCTCTCAGCCATAGGTTCGAACTTTCATAACGGCCCTTGTGGATTTGTTCACGAGCCTTCCTGTTCTCTGATGCTCAGAGCTACCACTGATCTTTTTCTTTCTAGCAGCTGACTGGTGCACCCTGCTGCTTCCTGTGAGGTAGCTGCTTGTGTGGCTACCTCCCTCACTGTGGCCATTGCTTCTGAGCTCTTTTCCAGAATTTCAGCCAATGTTTCATGTACAGAGGCATTCCTTTCCGATGAACCATTTCCATCATCCCTTTTGATGATTATCTGAGGTTCAGTCTCCATATTGTTCTCACTGAGGGTTTTTATCTCCTCCTTTGCTGGGTCAATTTACCCGCTTTGCAGGTTGTTTATTTTATATTTCATTTCATGCATCTCCTTCCTGATTTCCTCCCAAACTTGGGAGAACATTTCCTTCATTAAGTCAATTTGACTTTTCCCTGTGCTCTTGATGTGTGTACTTACCTAGTTACTCACCTAGTTGTGTTTGTTGGGGTTGAGCTCTGGCTCTTTGGTCCCGCTTCTCAACCATTAATTATCTGATGTACAGATTGCTGAGCCTACTGAGCGTCATCTTATCTACATTTGAAGCTGTGTATGGAGTCTGCCTCCACCACATCACTGCCTAATGTGCATTCCACCAGTTAACAACTCTAACACTGAAAAAGTTCTTTCTAATGTCCCTATGGTTCATTTGGGTACTTAGTCTCCACATATGTTCCCTTGTTCCTATACCACCCATGTTAAAAAAATTATCTTTATCTACTCTGTCAATTCCTCAGAGAATTTTATCAGTAGTGATCATGTCTCCCCTTACTCTTCTGCCTTCTAGTGTTACCGTGTGTGTGTGTGTGTGTGTGTGTGTGTGTGTGTGTGTGTGTGTGTGTGTGTGTGTGTGTGTGTGTGTGTGTGTGTGTACTCACCTAGTTGTGCTTGCGGGGGTTGAGCTCTGGCTCTTTGGTCCCGCCTCTCAACTGTCAATCAACAGGTGTACAGGTTCCTGAGCCTATTGGGCTCTATCATATCTACACTTGAAACTGTGTATGGAGTCAGCCTCCACCACATCACTTCCTAATGCATTCCATTTGTCAACCACTCTGACACTAAAAAAGTTCTTTCTAATATCTCTGTGGCTCATTTGGGCACTCAGTTTCCACCTGTGTCCCCTAGTGTGTGTGCCCCTTGTGTTAAACAGCCTGTCTTTATCAACCCTGTCAATTCCCTTGAGGATCTTGAATGTGGTGATCATGTCCCCCCTAACTCTTCTGTCTTCCAACGAAGTGAGGTTTAATTCCCGTAGTCTCTCCTCGTAGCTCATACCTCTCAGCTCGGGTACTAGTCTGGTGGCAAACCTTTGAACCTTTTCCATTTTAGTCTTATGCTTGACTAGATATGGACTCCATGCTGGTGCCGCATACTCCAGGATTGGTCTGACATATGTGGTATATAATGTTCTGAAAGATTCCTTACACAAGTTTCTAAAGGCCGTTCTTATGTTAGCCAACCTGGCATATGCTGCTGCTGTTATCCTCTTGATATGAGCATCAGGGGACAGGTCTGGCGTGATATCAACCCCCAGGTCTTTCTCTCTCTCGGACTCTTGAAGTATTTCATCTCCCAAGTGATACCTTGTATCTGGTCTCCTGCTTCCTACCCCTATCTTCATTACATTACATTTGCTTGGATTAAACTCTAACAGCCATTTGTTCGACCATTCCTGCAGCTTGTCCAGGTCTTCTTGAAGCCTCAAGCTGTCCTCCTCTGTCTTAATCCTTCTCATAATTTTGGCGTCGTCAGCAAACATTGAGAGGAATGAGTCTATACCCTCTGGGAGTTCATTTACGTATTTCAGAAACAGGATAGGTCCAAGTACAGAGCCCTGTGGGACTCCACTGGTGATTTCACGCCAGTCTGAGGTCTCACCCCTCACTGTAACTCTCTGCTTCCTATTGTTTTGGTACTCCCTTATCCACTGGAGCGCCCTACCAGTTACTCCTGCCTGTTTCTCTAGCTTATGCATCAACCTTTTATGGGGTACTGTGTCAAAGGCTTTCCGACAGTCCAAAAAAATGCAGTCCGCCCACCCTTCTCTTTCTTGTTTAATCTTTGTCACCTGATCGTAGAATTCTATCAATCCTGTAAGGCAAGATTTAACCTCCCTGAACCCATGTTGATGGGTTGTCACGAAGTCTCTTCTCTCCAGATGTGTTACTAGGTTTTTTCTCACAATCTTCTCCATCACCTTGCATGGTATACAAGTTAAGGACACTGGCCTGTAGTTCAGTGCCTCTTGTCTGTGTGTGTGTGTGTGTGTGTGTGTGTGTGTGTGTGTGTGTGTGTGTGTGTGTGTGTGTGTGTGTGTGTGTACTCACCTAGTTGTACTCACCTAGTTGTGTTTGCGGGGGTTGAGCTCTGGCTCTTTGGTCCCGCCTCTCAACCGTCAATCAACAGGTGTACAGATTCATGAGCCTATCGGGCTCTGTCATATCTACACTTGAAACTGTGTATGGAGTCAGCCTCCACCACATCACTTCCTAATGCATTCCATTTGTCAACCACTCTGACACTAAAAAAGTTCTTTCTAATATCTCTGTTGCTCATTTGGGCACTCAGTTTCCACCTGTGTCCCCTTGTGCGTGTTCCCCTTGTGTTAAATAGACTGTCTTTATCTACCCTATCAATCCCCTTCAGAATCTTGAATGTGGTGATCATGTCCCCCCTAACTCTTCTGTCTTCCAGCGAAGTGAGGTTTAATTCCCGTAGTCTCTCCTCGTAGCTCATACCTCTCAGCTCGGGTAAAAGTGTGTGTGTGTGTGTGTGTGTTTGTTTGTGTGTGTGTGTGTGTGTGTGCGTGTGTGTGTGTGTGTGTGTGTGTGTGTGTGTGTGTGTGTGTGTGTGTGTGTGTGTGTGTGTGTGTGTGTGTGTGTGTGTGTGTGTGTGTGTTTGCTTGTTTGTTTGTGTGTGTGTGTGTGTGTGTGTGTGTGTGTGTGTGTGTGTGTGTGTGCGTGCGTGCGTGCGTGCGTGCGTGCAGTGGGTGAATGTCTATAGTGGGTGAATGTATAGTGCCTCACCACCACACATCACCAACACCCATCACCATTACCCATCACCACCACCCCCCACCACCACCTCCCACCACCACCCATACCCACCACCCATCACCACCACCCCCCACCACCACCATCCATCAACACCACCCATCACCACCACCCATCACCAACACCCATCATCACTACGAAGCCTCACCAACACCCATCATCACTACGAAGCCTCATCAACACCCATCACCACCGCCATTACCACCACCAATCATAACCACCACCCATCACCATCATTCATCACCACCATCACTCACCACCACCCCGCTCTCCCCCCCCCTCACCACCACCCATCACCAACAAAACTATTACACCACAACTCTCCTCAGACGACTGCGAGCTTCTACTTATATAAATATTTAATTCATTACGATATTGGTGTTTGTAATATAATAAAGTAGTCATCAGTGTTGGTGGAGCGCCGCTGCTACAGTCCTCTTCCCCACAGTATGAGGAAGCTGTGGTGTGCAGCAGTGTTGGTGGTGACGCTGGTGAGTGTGGTGAGGCCTCAGTGTATCTCCAACAATGACAAGCTGGTGGTGACCTCCCCACCTGACCTGGCCCACATCACCCCCTTCAGCTTGGACCTCTTCAAGCAGCTCTATCCACCCACCGCCACAGGAAACTTTTTCTTCTCGCCCTACAGCGTGTGGACCGCCCTGGTCCTGGCCTACTTTGGGTCTGCTGGCAGGACTCGTCAGCAGCTGCAGGACACCCTTCGTCTCAGAGACCCTTCAACCACTCTGGCTACCTACAGGGCCCTCGACCGTCTGTGAGTCCATTCACATTCCTCACTTGTCATCTTAATTACTATCTTTTGTACTTAAACAATTAAAATTTGTATTACATTTATCTGTATCAACGAGCAATGTTTACCAATATTTGTGGTATATTATTGTTAATTATGAACGCGCAGGTATGCTGAGAGACAAGCCAACACCACAGAGTATGTGATAGACTTGGCCAACAAGATATACGTGGACGCAGACTTCGCCCTTCGGGAGTGCGTGAGGGAGGTCCTCCCTACAGAGGTGCAGACAACCAACTTTAAGAAGGTGTGATATATTCTGCATGCAGGCGGCAGTACTGTAGTTAACTTGTGACTGTTGGAGTGTGTTGGTTCATTCTGATCACCAACCCTTGTTATTGCACAGATGGACAGAGTCATCACGTGGGAACCCTTGACAGCACTGCTGCACCTGTACTACTGAGTGTCTCAGCACCACAGCTGAGACCCTCTGACACACACCATGTACTGCTCTTAGCAGCACCAGTAAACACAGCAGCAGCACTACAGCTGATACACTCTGACAAACACCATGTACTGCTCTCAGCAGCACCAGTAAACACAGCAGCAGCACTACAGCTGATACACTCTGACAAACACCATGTACTGCTCTCAGCAGCACCAGTAAACACAGCAGCAGCACTACAGCTGCGACCCTCTGACACACACCATGTACGGCTCTCAGCAGCACCAGTAAACACAGCAGCAGCACTACAGCTGCGACCCTCTGACACACACCCTGTACTGCTCTCAGCAGCACCAGTAAACACAGCAGCAGCAACACTACAGCTGCGACATCCTGACACACACCCTGTACTGCTCTCAGCAGCACCAGTAAACACAGCAGCAGCACTACAGTTGCGACACTCTGACACACACCATGTACGGCTCTCAGCAGCACCAGTAAACACAGCAGCAGCAACATTACAGCTGCGACACCCTGACACACACCATGTACGGCTCTCAGCAGCACCAGTAAACACAGCAGCAGCACTATAGCTGCGACACCCTGACACACACCATGTACTGCTCTCAGCAGCACCAGTAAACACAGCAGCAGCAACACTACAGCTGCGACACCCTGTACTGCTCTCAGCAGCACCAGTAAACACAGCAGCAGCACCACTACAGCTGCGACACTCTGACACACACCATGTACTGCTCTCAGCAGCACCAGTAAACACAGCAGCAGCACTACAAGTGTGTGTGTGTGTGTGATCCTCTATCCAGCTATCCGTCCATTTTTTCTTTCCAACTATCATTGTATCCATCCATCTACTCTTGTAGATGTTTAAGTGTTTAAAGTGTTTCTTTAGAATTGTTATTATATAATTAAATGGACTGTATTAATAATAGTTTCTTGTCAGGTATTTCCACTTACACAAATTTGGGGGTTAGATTGATGGTATTAAATTTGAAATTGAAAAAATATTAATTCAATGAATTAGTTAGTAAGTTACTCTACTATTGGTTAATGGTGAGAACTTTGTGGCTTAGCTGGAAAGACGTATCCAACCTAGGTCAGCCCAGACACGGAGTAGATAACGTGGATCAAACATGCAAAATAGACCTCGTGGTCCCTGCGTCCAGTACTCCCACGTGTTGAAACTGATGTGGTACCCTCTCACATCTCCATCGTATATGTGCCAACAATTTACGGTATACTAATTGCTACAACTTACTATTCACATTGCAATTATATTCAAGGCAATACCCAATGGAATTAAATGAAGCTTACTTGGTTTATTTGTAGGGCATGACTCCTAACCCGGCTGAAATTCTAATCTTATAGAGTTCGTAACAAAAGAATAAAGCTTACAACTGGGACAAGTTCTCTCGTGGTTGGAGGATGTGGCAGTCCGATGTATGGTAACTTGTTCTAGGACAAGTCTCAGCTGCTCAACTTGCCCCTTCGAGAGATACCCTTCTCTTATAAGTACAAATATGGCGGTTAAGGGGAGAGTATTATGGTACATCCGACCGTCACCAACGCCATGTGCTCAGCTACTGCCACTGTGCGCGGCGTCCTACCTCCTCCCTCCTTCCTCACAGCTTTTTTTTTTTTATTTAAATTTAAATTTTGCCCCGAGGGGCGAGTTTATTGGGCAGCGTCACTCATCTTGTGAGTGGACACACCGCCATAGCAGCATGTACAACACTCCCCTAAAGGAAGGAAACCCGCTGGGTTGTTCATCCTGTCACTTGTACCCTGACACAGCTGGGACTTGCTTAACTGTCTCAAGTGAACAGCTCCTCAAACAAGATTAACATTTTTTTTTTTAATTTATATAGACAAGAGTTCTTACATTCATGTACAGCCACTAGTACGCATAGCGTTTTGGGCAAGTCCTTAATCCTATGTTCCCTGGAATACGACCCCCACGAAGAATTGTTTTTACAACCAGGTACCCATTTTAATGTTGAGTTAATCAGAGGCAACAGTTAAGAATCTGCACCCATTAAATCCTCCCCGGTCAGGATACGAAGCCCAGGACAAAGCGCACGCGGAACGCCAGGCGAGCGTCTTACCACTACGCCACGGAGACTGCTATCTAACAGAGACTAGCTTATAGTCACGACACCTCTTCCCGGTGTAAATTTACATATGAGAGGAGGTAGATGCTCATTTATGAGTGATTTTATAATCCTCAATTATTATGAACAGTTTTATACTGTTTCTGATAGCCTACCGCAAGGAATTCAATAATTTGGGAAGAGTTATATTAAGCTAGAATTCCCAGTATGATCCCTCCTCTTTCTCCATGAAACATTTATTCACGGTAGTTTTAAATTTTACTATAAGAGGAAGTCAAGGAATTCATCCTATTTATTAATGGAACTCAATCTAAGATGGTAATCGCGAATAAAAGCAGATTGTAGATGAAGTTTTATGAAGTGTTAGGCAAAGGAATAGTCACCGCGAACATGTGGCGACTGACCCGATCATCCCTTTGCATGTTCTAGAACTTCTAAACCCTCAATTATCAGATTATTAGTACGGTTAGTTAGATTAGTGTTTTAACGCAACGGATTTTGTCTTATTGTATCATGGGTTAGCATTTGGGGTGTCGGAAATTTCCGACAACTCTATCCATCTATCATTCTATCCATTCATCTATCATTCTATCCATCCATCATTCTGTCCATCCATTTATCATTCTGTCCTTCCAGCTATCATTCTGTCCATCCATCTATCATTCTGTCCATCAATCGATCTCTGGATGGTTATTCATCTATTCATCCATGTATTCATTCATCTATTTATCATGTATCTATTCATTCATCTATCCGCCCATCTCTCTATTCATCCATCCATCCATCTTCCTACTTTCTGTCTTTCTCTTTATTCCCCCATCTTCTATCTCTAAATATCTACCTCTCTCTCTCTTTCTCTTTCTAAGAAAATAAATTTTGAGTGTTTTTGTTTTATATAACAGGCCATTGAGTGGTAGGTTTGGGACGTTGGTAAGCCACACGGTATGAAGGAGTTGTCAGGAGGAATGGAGGAGGCAATATAGAAGTTGTGTCTTTATGGTAGTACGGCTGAAGTTTGAACATCAGAAAATATATTTATATTTTCTCAAAATCAGTAAATAATCTTGTATATTATGATAAGAAACAAGCAGTTTGGATTTTTTATTAAAAAAGTTACCCATCTGTTTTGTATCTGTGTCTCTGCCTTTGGCTGTGAGGGCATGGGAGTCTGTGGGAGTTGTTGTGGCTGTACTTAATTTGTTTTATCGGCCTATGATCGAAATAATAACATAAAAAAATTATGTCAATTTTCCTAGTATCAGTGAATAATGCTGCACATTATTAAAAAATTATTGATAGGGATTTTTTATTCAGAATATTTACAGGGTTAGCCAGCAGCCAGTGCCAAAAATTGTGGTGGGGGGTCTGAGTTTGGACGTTACACCCTGCTCACTTTTCAATTCTGGTGACCCTGACCAACCAAAGTTTATCCCATACTACAGACCATTCTTTCTGTAAATTTGGGTGAATCTAGTCATAAGAGAAACTTATCTCTTATCTGCTTGTCTGATCAAAGCCTAAAACTTTGAACAAACAGACAGACATTTTCACTTCAGTATTATAGATGTTTACCCTCATTGTTTAGTTTACCCTTATTTTGGGTAATCCGTTTTCTTTTATTCCATCCATTAGGGCGACGAGGCGGCTGCAACAATCAACAACTTCGTTAACAAGGCAACACGAGGCAAAATCCCGGAACTAGTGGATGGTAAAGTCGTGCAAGACAAGGTGATGGTGCTGGTGAACGCCGCCTACTTCAAGGGTCTCTGGCTGGCGGCCTTCAACACCAGCGCCACCACCAAGGAGAAGTTCTTCCCCACCCCGGGCCGGCACACTCTTGTTGACATGATGAAACAAGTTGATTATTTCAAAATTGGTAAGTTAAAACACACAAACACACACACACACTACATACCAGTTGATTGACAGTTGAGAGGCGAGACCAAAGAGCCAGTGCTCAACCCACACAAGCAAAACTAGGTGAGTTCACACACACACACACACACGCGCGCGGGAGACGGTAGGAGACACACGCGATTAGTGAGGTCCGCGGAAATTCGTCAATTTCACGGGACATTGAAGGAGTATAGAGGCTAGATCATAGTATTTGGCCTCTCGCAGTGTGTAGCTAGCAGGGTGCAACGTAGCATAGTCATATCGCTAGCGATAGTGCGAAGATTTGGCGAAGAAACCAAAAGTGGAGCTAGGGCATCACCGGTGCATGTAAGTGTGTGACCTGACCGGGTGGGACGCCCCGCCGTGGATCTACCTGATTGTGCTGTGAGTGGTGACTGTGATCAGTGGTACAGTGAATTAGTGAACTGTCACATAACGATACAGTGACTGTCTCCAGAGCTTTGTGTAGACAGAGAAGAACCGACCTCATCAATCTACCAGCACTTAGTGAATCACATAGTGGGAGACAACGACGGATAACCATCGTCATCATACATCACTTACTCATCTGGTTGTGTGAGCGGGAGGCAGACTGGTATGTACCCCTCTCTGGTCAATTAATCAGGTGTACAGATTGAGGTAAAAGATTATCAAATTCTCGTTCAGGATATCATATATATTTAAAAATCTCCGAGTGGCTCATTTAGGCAGAGGTAACGCATAAGGGATATCTTGACACATACAAGCATGCCCGCCCACGTACGTATACACGCACACAATTGTGCACACGCTAAAACAGACACACACACACGTGCACACACACACACACACACACAATTGTTCAGTCAGGGGAAAAGGCATCAACACCTGGGATAGGACCTTACTATCCCCCCCCCCCTCTTGACCCCACCATCTGACCTGACCAGACTTAGTCGCCATCTCCGTCCCCCCCCCACCCCCAGTCCCCCGCATCGCCCATACACACACTCTTCCCCTCCCCACTCTCCCTCTCTCCCACTCCCTCTATCCCACTATCTCTCTCCTGCTCTCTCTCTCCTGCTCTCTCTCTCCTGCTCTCTCTCTCTCCTGCTCTCTCTCTCTCCTGCTCTCTCTCTCTCTCTCTCTCTCTCTCTCTCTCTCTCTCTCTCTCTCTCTCTCTCTCTCTCTCTCTCTCTCTCTCTCTCTCTCTCTCTCTCTCTCTCCCTCCCTCCTTCCCTCCCTCCCTCCCTCCCTCCCTCCCTCTCTTTCCTTCCCCCTCCTTCCCCCTCTCCCTCCCTCTCTTTCCTTCCCCCTCCCTCTCTGCCCACACACACACACACACCTCCCCCCCCCTCTCTCCCTCACCCGCTCTCTCCCTCACCCGCTCTTTCCCTCACCCGCTCTCTCCCTCACCCACTCTCTCCCTCTCCTCTCTCTCCCTCCCGCCTCTCTCCCCATCTCCTCCCCCCCCCCCCTCCCCTTCTACTTTCTTCTCACTTCAGTGGAAGGGTCGGATCCCCCCCCCCCACCCACCCATTTATCTCTCCCTTTATCACTCCCTTTCTCTCTCTCTCTTCCTCTCTCTCTCTTCCTCTCTCTCTCTTCCTCTCTCTCTCTCTCTCCCTCCCCCATCCCAACAGGGTCAAGCATGGCAGCCAGAGGTCCCAGGGGAACAGGAAAGAGCCAAGGTGACGAGATGAAGGAAATGTTCGCCCAGTTTCTGGAGGACATCAAGAGTGAGATGCAAGAAATGATGCAGGAAATGAAGAACGAAATAAGCAACCTGAAAAGAGAGCTGACAGCAGCAAAGGAGGAGATTAGAGCCCTCAAAGAGAATGGTATCGAGGCTGAGAATCAGAAAACCACCCAGGGAGAAGGTGGTAATAGTTTTCTGGATGAGAATGCCACAATAAAAGCAACATTTGCGGAAATACTAAAAAAAATAACTCTGAAGTAATGACTGCAGTGATGGAGGTGACCATGAAAGCAGCCACCTCGCAGGAGGCGGCACGCTCCACTAGCCAACTGCTGGAAAGGAACAGATCAGTGGTTGCTGTGGGTATTAAGGAGCAGGAAGGATCTAATAGGACAGAGTGGAATGACAAGGACAAAGCAGCAGTGAATGAAGTACTAAAGGCACTAGACATGGAAGGGGCTGAGCATAGCATTGAGAAGGTTTTCAGGCTAGGCCAGTACAACAAAGACCGAGACCGAATGATAAAGATAGTGTTTGCAAACGAGAACACAAAGGAGAAGATCCTATCAAGGAAGAGCTCCCTGAAAAACGTGGGAAAATTAAAAAATGTATTCTTCCAGAGAGACATGACAAGGGAGGAGAGAGCCATGGCGGCAGAAGCAAGGAAGAGGCGCAGGGCGAGAGGGGAAAACCAGGAAGTCACAGCTCCCAACACAACACCCCCAGAGGCGAGGGGGGAACCCACAACCAGCTACCCAGTAACACCAGAAGGGAGGACAACCCCGCCTCCCTCCTCTGCATAGAAAACCCCCCTACCCCAAACTCTCCCTGCCCCCACTCAAATGTTCAGCCAAATCTCCCTCCTCCCACACCCAATCCCCACCCTTCTACCCCTCCCCTCCTCCCGAGTCCTCCCTACCCCCCTTTCCTTCCCGTCCTCCCTCCCCTTTCACCCCATACCCTCCCTGTCCCTCCCCCTTCACTGGATCCCCCGCCCCTCTTCCCAGTATCCTCTGAGACCCTGTTATCCACCTCACAGGTCCTCACACCCATGGAACAGCCTCCCCCACCATCAGAACACTCACCAAGGAGGCGATTTGAGAAGGGACAGAAGAAAGTGAGCCTCAAAGCGATGTACACTAACATAGATGGAATTACAAATAAAGCAAATGAGCTTGGAGAACTGGTACTAGAGGAAAACCCAGACATAATAGCCCTCACAGAAACAAAGATCACGAAAACGATAACAAATGCAGTGTTCCCACAGGACTATTATGTTATTAGGAAAGAGAGGGAAGGAAGAGGTGGGGGTGGTGTAGCTCTGCTGGTAAGAAAAGGCTGGGATTTTGAGGAGATGGATATTCAGGGCTGTGAAGGTTTCAGTGACTACATAGCAGGTACTGTAACAAATGGAGGGAAAAAAATTATAGTCGCAGTCATATATAATCCACCACCAAATGACAGAAGACCTAGACAGGAATATGATAGAAACAACATGGCCACCATTAACATAATAGAAAGAGCAGCTTCTGTTGCTAGCAGGAATGGATCTGGACTACTAATTATGGGAGACTTCAACCATGGGAAGATAGATTGGAAGAACAGAGACCCGCATGGAGGACCAGAAACATGGAGATCTAAGCTGCTGGACGTGGCAACAAGAAACTTTCTAAGCCAGCACACCAAAGAACCAACAAGAATGAGAGGAGAAGATGAACCAGCAATGCTTGATTTGATATTTACCCTAAATGAATGGGATATAAAGGAAGTTAAGATGGAAGCGCCCTTGGGAATGAGTGACCACAGTGTATTGAACTTTGAGTACCTGGTAGAACTAGGACTTATCTCCCCAAAAAAAGAACTAGGAATCAAAAGGCTGGCATACCGAAAGGGGAATTATGAACAGATGAGAAGTTTCCTAAGTGAAATACCTTGGGACACAGACCTCAGAGACAAGTCTGTACAGGGTATGATGGACTATGTTACCCAAAAGTGTCAGGAGGCAGTAAACAGGTTCATCCCGGCCCAAAGGGAAAAATCCGAGAAGCAACAGAAGAATCCATGGTATAATAGGGCATGTATGGAAGCGAAGAAACTGAACAAAAAGGCGTGGAGGAACTTCCGGAATAACAGAACACCAGAAAGCAGAGAGAGATACCAGAGAACCAGGAATGAGTACGTCAGGGTGAGAAGAGAAGCAGAGAAAAATTTTGAAAATGATATAGCAAACAAAGCCAAGACCGAACCAAAGCTACTCCACAGTCACATCAGAAGGAAAACAACAGTGAAAGAACAGGTATTGAAACTTAGAACAGGCGAGGACAGGTATACAGAGAATGACAGAGAGGTGTGTGAGGAACTCAACAAGAGGTTCCAGGAGGTCTTCACAATAGAACAGGGTGAGGTCACTGTGCTAGGAGAAAGGGAGGTAAACCAGGCGGCCTTGGAGGAGTTCGAAATTACGAGAGAGGAGGTCAAGAGACACCTGCTGGATCTGGATGTTAGAAAGGCTGTTGGTCCAGATGGGATCTCACCATGGGTACTGAAAGAGTGTGCAGAGGCACTTTGCTTGCCACTCTCCATAGTGTATAGTAAGTCACTAGAGACGGGAGACCTACCAGAAATATGGAAGACGGCGAATGTGGTCCCAATATGCAAAAAAGGCGACAGACAAGAGGCACTGAACTACAGGCCAGTGTCCTTGACTTGTATACCATGCAAGGTGATGGAGAAGATCGTGAGAAAAAACCTGGTAACACATCTGGAGAGAAGGGACTTCGTGACAAATCGCCAACATGGATTCAGGGAGGGTAAATCTTGCCTTACAGGCTTGATAGAATTCTACGATCAGGTGACACAGATTAAGCAAGAAAGAGAGGGCTGGGCGGACTGCATTTTCTTGGATTGTCGGAAAGCCTTTGACACAGTACCGCATAAGAGGCTGGTACATAAGCTGGAGAGACAGGCAGGTGTAGCTGGTAAGGTGCTCCAGTGGATAAGGGAGTATCTAAGCAATAGGAAGCAGAGAGTTACGGTGAGGGGTGAGACCTCCGATTGGCGTGAAGTCACCAGTGGAGTCCCACAGGGCTCTGTACTCGGTCCTATCTTGTTTCTGAAATATGTAAATGATCTCCCGGAGGGTATCGAATCATTTCTCTCAATGTTTGCGGACGATGCTAAAATTATGAGAAGGATTAAAACAGAAGAGGACAGCTTGAGGCTTCAAGAAGACCTAGACAAGCTGAAGGAATGGTCGAACAAATGGTTGTTAGAGTTTAACCCAACCAAATGTAATGTAATGAAGATAGGTGTAGGGAGCAGGAGGCCAGATACAAGGTATCATCTGGGAGAGGAAATTCTGCAGAAGTCAGAGAAGGAAAAAGACTTGGGGGTTGATATCACGCCAGACCTGTCTCCTGCAGCACATATCAAGCGGATAACATCAGCGGCATATGCCAGGCTGGCCAACATACGAACGGCATTCAGAAACTTGTGTATAGAATCATTCAGAACTTTGTATACCACATATGTCAGGCCAATCCTGGAGTATGCAGCCCCAGCATGGAGTCCATATCTAGTCAAGGATAAGACTAAACTGGAAAAGGTTCAAAGGTTTGCCACCAGACTAGTACCCGAGCTGAGGGGTATGAGCTACGAGGAGAGACTACGGGAATTAAACCTCACTTTGCTGGAAGACAGAAGAGTTAGGGGGGACATGATCACCACATTCAAGATTCTGAAGGGGATTGATAGGGTAGATAAAGACAGTCTATTTAACACAAGGGGAACACGCACAAGGGGACACAGGTGGAAACTGAGTGCCCAAATGAGCCACAGAGATATTAGAAAGAACTTTTTTAGTGTCAGAGTGGTTGACAAATCAAATGCATTAGGAAGTGATATGGTGGAGGTTAACTCCATACACAGTTTCTAGTGTAGATATAATAGAGCCCAATAGGCTCAGAAGCCTTTTCTTACCAGAAGGGCTACACCACCACCACCTCTTCCTTCAACCCGTTCTCGCAAATTCGTAAAGTCAATATTGACTTATTAACTACGTGCATAGGTGATATACTAAACATAATAGATACCCTTAAAAAGATTCATAGAAAACACCGACCTTACCTAACCTTGTTAGTATCTTAAGATAAGCATCTTATTGCTTCGTAATTACAATTATTACTTAACCTATACCTATTATAGGTTAAGTAATAATTGTAATTACGAAGCAATAAGATGCTTATCTTAAGATACTAACAAGGTTAGGTAAGGTCGGTGTTTTCTATGAATCTTTTTAAGGGTATCTATTATGTTAAGTATGTCACCTATGCACATATTTAATAAGTCAATATTGACTTATTAAATTTGCGAGAACGGGTTGCTTCCTTCCCTCTCTTTCCTCATGACATAGTAGTCCTGTGGGAACACTGCATTTGTTATGGTTTTTGTTAGCTTTGTTTCTGTGAGGGCTATTATGCCCGGGTTTTCCTCGAGTACCCATTCTCCAAGCTCATTTGCTTTATTTGTAATTCCATCTATGTTAGTGTACATTGCCTTGAGGCTCACTTTCTTCTGTCCCTTCTCCAATCGCCTCCTTGGTGAGTGTTCTGCTGGTGGGGGAAGCTGTTCCATGGGTGTGAGGATTTGTGAGGTGGATAACAGGGTCTCAGAGGATACTGGGATGAGGGGCGGGGGATCAAGTGAAGGGGGAGGGACAGGGAGGGTATGGGGTGAAAGGGGAGGGAGGACAGGAAGGAAAGGGGGGAGGGGGGACTTGGTGGGAGGAGGGGAGGGTAGAAGGGTAGAAGGGTGGGGATTGGGTGTGGGGAGAGGGAGATTTGGCTGAGCATTTGAGTGGGAGCAGGGAGGGTTTGGGGTAGGGGAGTGTTCCATGCAGAGGAGGGTGGTGGGGTTGCCCTCCCCGCTGGTGTTATTGGGTAGCTGGTTGTGGGTGTCCCCCTCGCCTCTGGGGATGTTGTGTTGGGAGCTGTGTTTTTCTGGTTTTTCCTTTGGGGAAACACTTTTCCAGAGTGTGTGTGTGTGCTGCTATATGTTAGAGGACACAAAAAAGTATTCCTCCATAGGGACATGACAAGGGAGGATAGAGGAGAGAGCCATGGCAGCAGAAGCAAAGAAAACATGCAGGGAGAGAGCAGAAAACCAGGGAACCACAGCCCCAACACAACATTCCCAGAGGTGAGAGGGTGGGAACCCCCAACCAGCATCCCAGCAACACTAGACAGGAGGGCAACACCACCACTCTCCTCCCCATAGAAATCCTCCCAATCCCGAACCTTCCCTGTCCCCACTCAAATGCTCAGTCAAATCCCCCATTCCCACCCTGTCACCCTATCCCGATTCTCACCCTTTTTCCCCTCTGCCCTTTCCCTCCCAGTCCCCCTACCCCATCTCCCCATTCCCTCCCACTCCCCCTCACCCCATATCCTCCCAGTTACCCCTCACCCCATACTTTGGGGCCGAGATGGTCTCTGTTTACCTCCAGATGCTGGCAGCGCTTTGCCTCTAATGTTTGCTGCACTGTGATGTTTACTGTTCAGGAAAACTCGGTCTGGAACCTCCTCTGAGATCGGGAGGTCGTCTTGATCTAAATGTGGGCCATGTAACAGTGGTGTCTTAGAGCCCTGCGGGATCTCGTGAATGTTTATGGGAGAGACGCTGTGAGCAACTCCAACCTTCGTCATGTTGTTGCAGCAGACTAGTGTGACAGTCCTGACGGTGAACACTGGTTACAGTGCTCTGTGGTTGCAGGAGACTCGAGTGAGCTGGGAGCGACGGTGTTAGAGATGCCGTACAAGGGGAAGGTGGCGTCCATGTTGGTGTTGTTGCCTGACAACACCCCCGGCGGCGCCCCTGGCAACTCCGCCACGCCCCTGGACGCCATGCTGCGGCGCCTCTCCCACGACACCCTCCGCCACGCCCTCACCAACCTCAGGAGACAGGAAGTTATCCTCAAGTTTCCAAGGTTTAGGCTGGAACAAGTGATCACGGAGGACCTGATAAAGGTACGTCATCACTTTGTTGATTTTATCATAATATTGGTAACCTTTGGCCAAACATTTCTTGAGTTTAGTTAAACCATTATAAATATACTTCTCAAAGAGAGTGTGGGATCTGTTAAGGTTATTGATTGCATGGCAAGCGTGTTATTGACGGCATGTCAAGTGTTATTGACGGCATGGCAAGAGTGTTATTGACGGCATGGCAAGCGTGTTATTGACGGCATGTCAAGTGTTATTGACGGCATGTCTAGAGTGCTATTGACGGCATGACAAGAGTGTTATTGACGGCATGACAAGGGTGTAACGCGTGGAGCTGCGGTATGTTACCTGTGGTATGATCAACATGTTACCACACTGTTGATCATGTAATCCCTCCCCCTCCACTGTTCTTCATGTTAACTTTCATGAACTCAGTGCGTTATGCCAAGATATTTGCCTGTCTCGTCCCATGGCCCTTGTGGCGTGACATAAAACATGATGATTCCCAGATGATTCTGTAACATTCTGCAATCATCCTCTGTTACCTCTGTTTTCCATAACATCATTATTTTGGCATCGTTCGTCAACATTAACATGCACAAGGTCACTCCTACAGGGAGATCATTAACATATATTAGGAACAGTAGTGGTCCCAGAACCTATCCTTGGGGGACCCACATGTTACATTTCTCCCGCTGGAAACCTTGTCTCTGACTGTGACTACTCTCCTTCAAGTATTTCCTTACCCAGTTTAGTATTTTCCCAAGTGTCCCAGCCTGTTCACGAGCCTTTCACAAAGAACATCATCAAATGCCTTTTTTAAGTGTCTAGGAAAATGCTATTTACCCAGCCTTCTTTTTCTGTCGTATTCTAGTAACCTTGTCATAGAACTCTAAAAGTTTGTCTGGCATAACTTTCCCCTTCTAAATCCTTGCTGTCGTTCTGTTGCAAAGTTCATCCTCTCTAGATGCTCCAGTATTCTCGACCCGATTACTCAGTCCAGCACTGTACTAGGAATACTTGTCAATGACTCTGGTCTCTAATTTAGTGACTACATTTGCCTTTTTCATAATTCTGGAAGAATCCATGTTTAGAGTGTTTTATTAAACACAGTCCCCGTGGTTGATTTATTTAAACAGTCTCCGTGGTGTAGTGGTAAGACACTCGCCTGGCGTTCCGCGAGCGCTATGTCATGGGTTCGTATCCTGGCAGGGGAGGATTTACTGGGCGCAATTCCTTAACTGTAGCCTCTGTTTAACGCAACAGTAAAATGTGTACTTGGATGAAAAAACGATTCTTCGCGACAGGGGATCGTATTCCAGTGACCTGCCCGAAACGCTACGCGTACTAGTGGCTGTACAAGAATGTAACAACTCTTGTATATATCTCAAAAAAAAAAAAAACTCAGTAAGTGGGGTCACATTTTACCTCCTCAGTCTCCTTCAGTAGCCATAGTGATATTAAGTCTGGTCCAATTAATTTTGTTACATCTAGTTCCTTCAGGGGATTTGTAACCTCTTCTACTGTGACTATTATGTCATTCAGTGTTTTCTCTGGCCTTTCATCACTTAACTCTGGTCTCCACAGTGATGCCATTGTAATGACCACCTTGAATATTTTGTTTAGTTCCTCACACACATTCTTGTCGTTTTCCATTTCCATCTTCTGCCTTATAATGTGGTCTCTGACTGTTGTTTTACTCCTTCTATGGCTTTAAAACAGCTTTGGTTGGTCCTTAGTTCTATGTCGTTTTCAAACTGTCTCTCGGCATCCCTCCTGACTCTGTAATAATTTCTGACTCCCTTTAGTGCGTCTATTTTCCTCTCATCCGAGCTCTCTCTACTTTGTCCAGGCTTTTGTCTTCCTCTCCTGCGCTTCTCTCCACTGCCTCTTGAACCATTGGTTTACTTTGTCCTGTGTCACGTTTCTTGACCCTTGTGGCTTGACATATTATATATACCAGATCCCTGTGCGTTACTTCCCACCAAGAGATCGTTCACTGTGTACACAGATGGTCCACTGTGTACACAGATGGTCCACTGTGTACACAGATGGTCCGCTGTATACTCAGATGGTCCGCTGTATACACAGATGGTCCACTGTGTATACAGAATGGTCCACTGTGTACACAGATGGTCCGCTGTATACACAGATGGTCCACTGTGTACACAAATGGTCCACTGTGTACACAGATGGTCCGCTGTATACTCAGATGGTCCGCTGTGTACACAGATGGTCCACTGTGTACACAGATGGTCCACTGTGTACACAGATGGTCCGCTGTGTACACAGATGGTCCACTGTGTACACAAGTGGTCCACTGTGTACACAGATGGTCTACTGTGAACACAGATGGTCTACTGTGTACACAGATGGTCTACTGTGAACACAGATGGTCTACTGTGAACACAGATGGTCTACTGTGTACACTAACTACCACCTTAGTGCCGTCAGTAGCCAACGCACACCAGGAGATCGTCAGACATTTGCCTCCCTTATTAAGACCCGTCTGCATACCGGCGCTGTTCTATATGTACATTGTTACACTGTCGGCAGGGAGAGAGACCAGCTTGAGGTGAATAGCAACGTGTTGTATGTTACCTGTAACACTCTCATCTCTACCACAGGCTCTCAACACCCTCGGGATCCAGGACCTGTTCACTGATGCTGCTGACCTCTCTAATTATCATCCTACTGGCAATTTGCTGGTTACCGATAGCATCCATAAGGCCGTGATAGAGGTGAACGAGGAGGACTCGGAGGCTGCTGCTGCGACTGTGATCATGAGCCTTACGTCCTTTATACCTCCTCGCGTGTTCTCGTGTGACCGACCCTTCGTCTTTCTCATTCAAGATAACGATACCAGCAACATTCTCTTCTTGGGCGTGTACAGGCAGCCGTAGATCTTCCAGGGCGTGTACAGGCTGCCGTAGATCTTCCTGGGCGTGTACAGGCAGCCGTAGATGTTCCTGGAAATGTACAAGCAGCCGTAGATCTTCCAGGGCGTGTACAGGCAGCCGTAGATCTCCCGGGGCGTGTACAGGCTGCCGTAGATCTTCCAGGGCGTGTACAGGCAACCGTAGATCTTCCAGGGCGTGTACAGGCAGCCGTAGATCTTCCAGGGCGTGTACAAGCAGCCGTAGATCTTCCAGGGCGTGTACAGGCAGGCGTAGATCTTCCTGGGCGTGTACAGGCAGCCGTAGATCTTCCTGGGCGTGTACAGGCAGCCGTAGATCTTCCAGGGCGTGTACAGGCAGCCGTAGATCTTCCAGGGCGTGTACAGGCAGGCGTAGATCTTCCTGGGCGTGTACAGGCAGCCGTAGATCTTCCTGGGCGTGTACAGGCAGCCGTAGATCTTCCAGGGCGTGTACAGGCAGCCGTAGATCTTCCAGGGCGTGTACAGGCAGCCGTAGAGACATGGCAGGACACTAACTGCTCCAGGAGCCCATATTATGCTTAATGTTATCATGTTTGTTAATGTGTTGTGTCAGCAACACGCGGTGTTGATGGTCTCATTCTACAGCTCACAGCAGAACAATGTTAACCAGAAAGTCATAAATGGAAAACATCCATAATTAAAGTGCTTAAAAGTACCTATGTTTTATTTATCATCAGCCTTAGACAGCAAGCATTAGTGAATATGATCACAAAACTTAATTTAACTAGTCTAAGACGATCACAACATTCATAAAACCTCAAATGTATCGTTTGTAAAAAAGGTCCACTGTTGTTCGGGTATAAATCTATCTCGTATTATTTACATGGCAGCGTGTGCGCGGGCAAGCGTGTGCGTGCACAGGCGTGTCTGTGCGTAATTACCTAAGGGTAGTTACAAGATGAGAGCTACGGTCGTGGTGTCCCGTCTTCACAGTACTCTTTGTCGTATAACGTTTGGAAACTACTAAGTGTTTTGGCCTCAACCACCTTCTCACTTAGCTTGTTCCAACCGTCTACGACTCTCTTTGCAAAAGGAAGATTTCAAATACATTTTCAGTCATTAGGTTTCCCTACCTTGAATCTGTGTACTCTTGTTTTAGAAGTTGGTGATCTCAGGAATTTCTCTTTTTCAAGTTTGTAGATTCCTGTTACTATCTTCTACGTAGTGATCATATCACCTCTTTCTCTTCTTTCTTCTAGCTTTGGCATAATGAAAAAAGCTAGCTTCTCGTAGCTCTTGTTTTTCAGTTCTGGAAGCCATTCTGTAGCATGCCTTTGCAACCGTCTACAGTTTACTTATGTGCTTCTTGATATATGGTACCATGCAACGGCTGCATATTTCCAATTTTCGTATCATAATATATATATATATATATATATATATATATATATATATATATATGTATATATATATATATAATATATATATATAATATATATATATATATATATATATATATATGAAAACAAGCCTGAATGGTCCCCAGGACTATATACAACTGAAAACTCACACCCCAGAAGTGACTCGAACCCATACTCCCACAACTGGTATGTACAGGGACGCCTTAATCCGCTTGACCATCACGACCGGACATAAGGAAGTGATAGCCGAGGCTATATGAACCACTTCCCCGCCGGCACTCGGATGGTAATCTTGGGCATAGCATTTTATCAAATCACCTCATTCTTTGGGGCACACGTGAGGAACACAAATGCAAACAAGCCTGAATGGTCCCCAGGACTATATACAACTGAAAACTCACACCCCAGAAGTGACTCGAACCCATACTCCCACAACTGGTATGTACAGGGACGCCTTAATCCGCTTGACCATCACGACCGGACATAAGGAAGTGATAGCCGAGGCTATATGAACCACTTCCCCGCCGGCACTCGGATGGTAATCTTGGGCATAGCATTTTATCAAATCACCTCATTCTTTGGGGCACACGTGAGGAACACAAATGCAAACAAGCCTGAATGGTCCCCAGGACTATATACAACTGAAAACTCACACCCCAGAAGTGACTCGAACCCATACTCCCACAACTGGTATGTACAGGGACGCCTTAATCCGCTTGACCATCACGACCGGACATAAGGAAGTGATAGCCGAGGCTATATGAACAACTTCCCCGCCGGCACTCGGATGGTAATCTTGGGCATAGCATTTTATCAAATCACCTCATTCTTTGGGGCACACGTGAGGAACACAAATGCAAACAAGCCTGAATGGTCCCCAGGACTATATACAACTGAAAACTCACACCCCAGAAGTGACTCGAACCCATACTCCCACAACTGGTATGTACAGGGACGCCTTAATCCGCTTGACCATCACGACCGGACATAAGGAAGTGATAGCCGAGGCTATATGAACCACTTCCCCGCCGGCACTCGGATGGTAATCTTGGGCATAGCATTTTATCAAATCACCTCACTCTTTGGGGCACACGTGAGGAACACAAATGCAAACAAGCCTGAATGGTCCCCAGGACTATATACAACTGAAAACTCACACCCCAGAAGTGACTCGAACCCATACTCCCACAACTGGTATGTACAGGGACGCCTTAATCCGCTTGACCATCACGACCGGACATAAGGAAGTGATAGCCGAGGCTATATGAACCACTTCCCCGCCGGCACTCGGATGGTAATCTTGGGCATAGCATTTTATCAAATCACCTCATTCTTTGGGGCACACGTGAGGAACACAAATGCAAGCAAGCCTGAATGGTCCCCAGGACTATATACAACTGAAAACTCACACCCCAGAAGTGACTCGAACCCATACTCCCACAACTGGTATGTACAGGGACGCCTTAATCCGCTTGACCATCACGACCGGACATAAGGAAGTGATAGCCGAGGCTATATGAACCACTTCCCCGCCGGCACTCGGATGGTAATCTTGGGCATAGCATTTTATCAAATCACCTCATTCTTTGGGGCACACGTGAGGAACACAAATGCAAACAAGCCTGAATGGTCCCCAGGACTATATACAACTGAAAACTCACACCCCAGAAGTGACTCGAACCCATACTCCCACAACTGGTATGTACAGGGACGCCTTAATCCGCTTGACCATCATGACCGGACATAAGGAAGTGATAGCCGAGGCTATATGAACCACTTCCCCGCCGGCACTCGGATGGTAATCTTGGGCATAGCATTTTATCAAATCACCTCATTCTTTGGGGCACACGTGAGGAACACAAATGCAAACAAGCCTGAATGGTCCCCAGGACTATATACAACTGAAAACTCACACCCCAGAAGTGACTCGAACCCATACTCCCACAACTGGTATGTACAGGGACGCCTTAATCCGCTTGACCATCACGACCGGACATAAGGAAGTGATAGCCGAGGCTATATGAACCACTTCCCCGCCGGCACTCGGATGGTAATCTTGGGCATAGCATTTTATCAAATCACCTCATTCTTTGGGGCACACGTGAGGAACACAAATGCATTTGTGTTCCTCACGTGTGCCCCAAAGAATGAGGTGATTTGATAAAATGCTATGCCCAAGATTACCATCCGAGTGCCGGCGGGGAAGTGGTTCATATAGCCTCGGCTATCACTTCCTTATGTCCGGTTGTGATGGTCAAGCGGATTAAGGCGTCCCTGTACATACCAGTTGTGGGAGTATGGGTTCGAGTCACTTCTGGGGTGTGAGTTTTCAGTTGTATATAGTCCTGGGGACCATTCAGGCTTGTTTGCATTTGTGTTCCTCACGTGTGCCCCAAAGAATGAGGTGATTTGATAAAATGCTATGCCCAAGATTACCATCCGAGTGCCGGCGGGGAAGTGGTTCATATAGCCTCGGCTATCACTTCCTTATGTCCGGTCGTGATGGTCAAGCGGATTAAGGCGTCCCTGTACATACCAGTTGTGGGAGTATGGGTTCGAGTCACTTCTGGGGTGTGAGTTTTCAGTTGTATATAGTCCTGGGGACCATTCAGGCTTGTTTGCATTTGTGTTCCTCACGTGTGCCCCAAAGAATGAGGTGATTTGATAAAATGCTATGCCCAAGATTACCATCCGAGTGCCGGCGGGGAAGTGGTTCATATAGCCTCGGCTATCACTTCCTTATGTCCGTTCGTGATGGTCAAGCGGATTAAGGCGTCCCTGTACATACCAGTTGTGGGAGTATGGGTTCGAGTCACTTCTGGGGTGTGAGTTTTCAGTTGTATATAGTCCTGGGGACCATTCAGGCTTGTTTGCATTTGTGTTCCTCACGTGTGCCCCAAAGAATGAGGTGATTTGATAAAATGCTATGCCCAAGATTACCATCCGAGTGCCGGCGGGGAAGTGGTTCATATAGCCTCGGCTATCACTTCCTTATGTCCGGTCGTGATGGTCAAGCGGATTAAGGCGTCCCTGTACATACCAGTTGTGGGAGTATGGGTTCGAGTCACTTCTGGGGTGTGAGTTTTCAGTTGTATATAGTCCTGGGGACCATTCAGGCTTGTTTGCATTTGTGTTCCTCACGTGTGCCCCAAAGAATGAGGTGATTTGATAAAATGCTATGCCCAAGATTACCATCCGAGTGCCGGCGGGGAAGTGGTTCATATAGCCTCGGCTATCACTTCCTTATGTCCGGTCGTGATGGTCAAGCGGATTAAGGCGTCCCTGTACATACCAGTTGTGGGAGTATGGGTTCGAGTCACTTCTGGGGTGTGAGTTTTCAGTTGTATATAGTCCTGGGGACCATTCAGGCTTGTTTGCATTTGTGTTCCTCACGTGTGCCCCAAAGAATGAGGTGATTTGATAAAATGCTATGCCCAAGATTACCATCCAAGTGCCGGCGGGGAAGTGGTTCATATAGCCTCGGCTATCACTTCCTTATGTCCGGTCGTGATGGTCAAGCGGATTAAGGCGTCCCTGTACATACCAGTTGTGGGAGTATGGGTTCGAGTCACTTCTGGGGTGTGAGTTTTCCGTTGTATATAGTCCTGGGGACCATTCAGGCTTGTTTGCATTTGTGTTCCTCACGTGTGCCCCAAAGAATGAGGTGATTTGATAAAATGCTATGCCCAAGATTACCATCCGAGTGCCGGCGGGGAAGTGGTTCATATAGCCTCGGCTATCACTTCCTTATGTCCGGTCGTGATGGTCTAGCGGATTAAGGCGTCCCTGTACATACCAGTTGTGGGAGTATGGGTTCGAGTCACTTCTGGGGTGTGAGTTTTCAGTTGTATATAGTCCTGGGGACCATTCAGGCTTGTTTGCATTTGTGTTCCTCACGTGTGCCCCAAAGAATGAGGTGATTTGATAAAATGCTATGCCCAAGATTACCATCCGAGTGCCGGCGGGGAAGTGGTTCATATAGCCTCGGCTATCACTTCCTTATGTCCGGTCGTGATGGTCAAGCGGATTAAGGCGTCCCTGTACATACCAGTTGTGGGAGTATGGGTTCGAGTCACTTCTGGGGTGTGAGTTTTCAGTTGTATATAGTCCTGGGGACCATTCAGGCTTGTTTGCATTTGTGTTCCTCACGTGTGCCCCAAAGAATGAGGTGATTTGATAAAATGCTATGCCCAAGATTACCATCCGAGTGCCGGCGGGGAAGTGGTTCATATAGCCTCGGCTATCACTTCCTTATGTCCGGTCGTGATGGTCAAGCGGATTAAGGCGTCCCTGTACATACCAGTTGTGGGAGTATGGGTTCGAGTCACTTCTGGGGTGTGAGTTTTCAGTTGTATATAGTCCTGGGGACCATTCAGGCTTGTTTGCATTTGTGTTCCTCACGTGTGCCCCAAAGAATGAGGTGATTTGATAAAATGCTATGCCCAAGATTACCATCCGAGTGCCGGCGGGGAAGTGGTTCATATAGCCTCGGCTATCACTTCCTTATGTCCGGTCGTGATGGTCAAGCGGATTAAGGCGTCCCTGTACATACCAGTTGTGGGAGTATGGGTTCGAGTCACTTCTGGGGTGTGAGTTTTCAGTTGTATATAGTCCTGGGGACCATTCAGGCTTGTTTGCATTTGTGTTCCTCACGTGTGCCCCAAAGAATGAGGTGATTTGATAAAATGCTATGCCCAAGATTACCATCCGAGTGCCGGCGGGGAAGTGGTTCATATAGCCTCGGCTATCACTTCCTTATGTCCGGTCGTGATGGTCAAGCGGATTAAGGCGTCCCTGTACATACCAGTTGTGGGAGTATGGGTTCGAGTCACTTCTGGGGTGTGAGTTTTCAGTTGTATATAGTCCTGGGGACCATTCAGGCTTGTTTGCATTTGTGTTCCTCACGTGTGCCCCAAAGAATGAGGTGATTTGATAAAATGCTATGCCCAAGATTACCATCCGAGTGCCGGCGGGGAAGTGGTTCATATAGCCTCGGCTATCACTTCCTTATGTCCGGTCGTGATGGTCAAGCGGATTAAGGCGTCCCTGTACATACCAGTTGTGGGAGTATGGGTTCGAGTCACTTCTGGGGTGTGAGTTTTCAGTTGTATATAGTCCTGGGGACCATTCAGGCTTGTTTGCATTTGTGTTCCTCACGTGTGCCCCAAAGAATGAGGTGATTTGATAAAATGCTATGCCCAAGATTACCATCCGAGTGCCGGCGGGGAAGTGGTTCATATAGCCTCGGCTATCACTTCCTTATGTCCGGTCGTGATGGTCAAGCGGATTAAGGCGTCCCTGTACATACCAGTTGTGGGAGTATGGGTTCGAGTCACTTCTGGGGTGTGAGTTTTCAGTTGTATATAGTCCTGGGGACCATTCAGGCTTGTTTGCATTTGTGTTCCTCACGTGTGCCCCAAAGAATGAGGTGATTTGATAAAATGCTATGCCCAAGATTACCATCCGAGTGCCGGCGGGGAAGTGGTTCATATAGCCTCGGCTATCACTTCCTTATGTCCGGTCGTGATGGTCAAGCGGATTAAGGCGTCCCTGTACATACCAGTTGTGGGAGTATGGGTTCGAGTCACTTCTGGGGTGTGAGTTTTCAGTTGTATATAGTCCTGGGGACCATTCAGGCTTGTTTGCATTTGTGTTCCTCACGTGTGCCCCAAAGAATGAGGTGATTTTATAAAATGCTATGCCCAAGATTACCATCCGAGTGCCGGCGGGGAAGTGGTTCATATAGCCTCGGCTATCACTTCCTTATGTCCGGTCGTGATGGTCAAGCGGATTAAGGCGTCCCTGTACATACCAGTTGTGGGAGTATGGGTTCGAGTCACTTCTGGGGTGTGAGTTTTCAGTTATATATATATATATATATATATATATATATATATATATATATATATATATATATATATATATATATATATATATATATATATATATATATATATATATATATATAACTGAAAACTCACACCCCAGAAGTGACTCGAACCCATACTCCCAGGAGCAACGCAACGGGAGAACACTGTGTCTATGCTTAAGGCACAACTCTCCTAAACACGAGAGTGAAGTATACAACTTTAGAAACACTTTCCCACCAGGAGACTCGAACCCTAGCCAGCACAGAAGCCTTCCAGCAACTGGCATAACAGGTACGCCTTAACCCACTCCACCACCTGCTCAGACCCTTAAAAGAGATGGTAATTTCGGAGTATTTAACACTCCAAAGACTCGTGTGTTTAGGAGAGTTGTGCCTTAAGCATAGACAGTGTTCTCCCATATTAACAGGGACTTGATGAAAAAACGTAAAATGACCCCCCACTTGCTCTAGTGCTCTTGGGAGGTGGTGGTCTTTGGAGTGTTAAATACTCCGAAATTACCATCTCTTTTAAGGGTCTAAGCAGGTGGTGGAGTGGGTTAAGGCGTACCTGTTATGCCAGTTGCTGGAAGGCTTCTGTGTTGGCTAGGGTTCGAGTCTCCTGGTGGGAAAGTGTTTCTAAAGTTGTATATATATATATATATATATATATATATATATATATATATATATATATATATATATATATATATATATATATGTATATATATATATATATGTATATATATGTGTGTGTCTATATCACGAAAATAAACACGTGATTAAAAATGTGACAATGTCAGACCACGGAGGAAAAATGAAACAGGAATTTCCTTAAGTACTTTCGTATATTAATACATCTTCAGAAGGAGTGATTTTACAGATCGAGTGATGGGTATAAATAGGCAGGAGAGAATGGTGAAGTGAGGTAAGGTACAATACGTGGACAGCGCAGACGGCCCATTGGCCCATCAGATGCAGCCAATTGGCCCATCTGATGTAGCACAATGGCCCATCTGATACAGCACACATACACAGGCACAATACATAGATAATTATAGCATACAATGGTAAATATATACAATGAATTAGTGAGACAAATGCGTTCCAATGATCCTACTTAAATCGCCCTTTAACTGATCTATTAAAAATGGATCTAAGTTATATAGACCACTGCTAATATTCAAATTACTTTCTTTTGTGATCTGTATCAAAGCAGATTCAATTATGTTTCTGTTATAGGTGCTTTTACAATTTGTTATTGAAGAAGCACTCTCCCAATCAATTTGGTGAGCATTTTCTGACAAATGAACAAACAAAGCATTAGACAATTGGCCATGTCTTACAGAGTATTTATGTTGCGATATTCTACATTTTAAATCTTTAGATGTTTGCCCAACATAGAACTTATTACATTCTTTACAAGGTATTTTATAAATAACACAATTATCACTACGAGGGCTGTTCCTAACTAATAGCTTACCAACAGTGTTTTCGTAGCTAAACATTACATCTATATTAAAAAGTTTCAAGGCCTTGACAATATTCTCAAACCCAGAGAAATATGGTAAACATAACACATTCTTTGGGCGAATCCTTTCACTGCATACATTATTATAATATGTACGACGTGCTTTGTTACGGCAAACTTCCAAAAAATTCAGTGGGTAACAAAGCTTAAGACCAATCGAATCAATATTCTTAAACTCATCGTCTAAGAATTCTGGACTCACAACTCGAAGAGCTCTTAGATACATTGAAGAGAAAATTGACTTTTTCACATTGTATCTATGCCCTGAAAAATAATGAACATAAGATAAATTATTCGTAGGTTTTCTGTAAACACTAAACTTTAATGAAGAGTCTTCCCTATGAATAAGCACATCTAAGAATGGCAAACATTTATCAATTTCAGTCTCCATAGTAAATTTTATGGAGGTGACTTGGTCATTAAGTTTGGCTACAAATTCGTCTGTGTTTACATCTGAAGGCCAAATACACAAGATATCATCAACATATCTAAACCATGGAATGATTCCAGGAGTTATTTTTGAAACAAATTTCTTTTCGAAGAATTCCATGTACAAGTTTGAAAGCAATGGCGATAGAGGATTCCCCATTGCCATTCCAAAAGTCTGTAAATAATACTCATTATTAAAGGTAAATTTACATTCTTTAATGCACAACTTAACAAGACTGACAATAATACCAGCAGAAAGAGGTAAAACATGGCTCATTAGTTCACGAGCAAGATAATCGAGAATATCATCAACCGTTATTAAGTAACGGTAATTAAGTAAAGTTGTTAAGTAAACATAAAGATCTTCTTAATCAATTTACTACCTCATCACCTTCATTACCATATCTATATGGACTTGTTAAGACGCATAAACCTAACAATCCCATGAGACCTATCATCAGTTCTGTGGGATCCATTTCTCACAAACTCTCCAAATGGCTTACCAAAATCTTGTCCCCATTGTTAGGAACTATCTCCTCTTCTCATTTGACAAATTCTCTTGAATTAGTTAACAAATTGAATAGTGTTCCTGTCACTCCTGATGTAAAGTTAATCAGTTTTGACGTTTGTTCTTTGTTCACAAAAGTACCGGTTGATGATATTCTCGATTATCTTGCTCGTGAACTAATGAGCCATGTTTTACCTCTCTCTGCTGGTATTATTGTTAGTCTTGTTAAGTTGTGCATTAAAGAATGTAAATTTACCTTTAATAATGAGTATTATTAATTATGAGTACCACCACTACAAAATTGTAGTGATGATCCAGTTCTCTGTACTTATGGGATTTGACTGCTTCCCTGTGGGTGGCAGCGCCACCTGGTTATGCAACACTGAGGTCAATGTAGGTGTTAGCAAGGGTTAATACGCACGTGTAATCCCATACCAACTGCTTGCCGTTCTTCCAGGGGTTCACTGTGATACCATCCGGGCGACCAATAGGAACATCAGTGTTACGGGGCGTTAGGTAACAGGGCTCTCTTTCAGCTGGGCATCCAGCTGTGGTGAGGCTCCTCTTGATGATGTCGTTAACTTCACTGTGCCTCGAGTGCCATCCCCCAGTGCTTTGGCAGAGTAGGCAATGGTGGCCGTACCTGTCAGCCACCACCTCGCCGCATATACACCTATATCTGGTGTGGATTGGGGCAGCAAGGCGGAGGGTCACAGCAATTCGGAGGGCGTGTGGACGCGTGCCAGTTGCCGACATTGGGGTTGCTAACAGGAAATCTCCTGCATGATCTGAAACTCTCCTGAACAAAACAGGGAATAATGAAGCAGAAGATTTTCTAGAATTAATTGACGATTGCTTTCTTACACAACACATAAAAGAACCAACTCGAGGAAATAATATTTCAGATTTAGTGTTAACTAACAGGGAAACACAAATTAAGGACATCGAAATAGGGAGTGAGCTAGGGAACAGTGATCATAAACAAATCAGATTTAGCATTGAATGGAATAGATCTGTAGGAGAAAATTCTGTTAAAGTGCCAGATTTTCGAAAAGCTGATTTTAATAACCTAAGAATTTTTTTGGGTCAAATAGATTGGAAATTACAGAAAGTTAGGGCGGTACTGAAGCGAATTTTGGTTGTGGGAGATTCCCAAGTGAGGTATTTAGACAGAACGTTTTGTGCCAGAGATAGGGGGAACAGATTAAGGGTTTGCTATCCTGGAGCTGGAATTGGTGATATTGTTGAAAACATGAATGATATTATGACGGGAAATGGGAACAAACCCATTATTTGTATTAGTGCAGGGGGTAATGATGTTGGGCGAGTTAGGAGTGAGGAACTAATACAGAGATTTAGGACAGCCATTCAATTAGTTAGGAGCAAGGGAGGAATCCCAATCATATGTGGCATTCTTCCAAGAAAGGGAGTGGGAAATGAATGGATGTCGAGGGCACTTGGTGTCAATTGCCGGCTGGAAAGATATTGCAAATCAAATGCAATATCTTTCATAGACAACTGGGAACGCTTCTATGGAAGAAATGAAATGCATGCTCGTGATGGGGTGCATCTATCGAGGGCTGGGGTTGTTGCTGTTGCGAACTCGTTGGAACCAGTGGTTAGAGGTGTTTGTTTGGGTTTAAACTGTTAGTAGATAGTGGTATGGGAATTGATTTGGAGGAAGGACGTAATAAAAGTATGTGTTCGTGGGAGAAAAGAATTGGCAAAATGATCAGGGAAAGAAAAGGGCCTCAAAATAACAATTCACTTAGGATATATTACACTAACAGTAGAAGTCTAAGAAATAAAATTAATGAATTAAATGCTCTTGTCTGCACAGAAAAAATAGATATTATTACACTTACCGAAACGTGGATGAACGTAGAAAACAGAGAACTATTAGCTGAATATCAGATAAATGGATTTAAACTATTTCACAAAGATAGATATATTAGACGAGGAGGGGGAGTAGCCATATATGTTAGGGACAATTTGAAATGTAGTCTCAAAGAGGGAATCAAAACTGAGACACACACAGAAACTATTTGGATAGAATTAAACGAAAAAGCAAATAATATTATAATAGGAGTTATATATAGGCCACCAAATTTAGACAGAATGGAAGAAAAGCATCTATGGAATGAAATATCTAGAGCATCTAGATCTAACAGTATTTATGTCATGGGTGACTTTAATTTTAGTGGAATAAACTGGGTGAACAAAACAGGGAATAGTGAAGCAGAAGATTTTCTAGAATTAATTGACGATTGCTTTCTTACGCAACACATTAAGGAACCAACGCAGGAAAATAATATTTTAGATTTAGTGTTAACTAACAGGGAAACACAAATTAATGACATCGAAATAGGGAGTGAGCTAGAGAACAGTGATCACAAAGTAATCAGATTTAGCATAGAATGGAATAGACCTGTAGGAGAAAATTCGGTTAAAGTGCCAGATTTTCGAAAAGCTGATTTTAATAGCCTAAGAAATTTTTTGGGTCAAATAGATTGGAAACTCTTGGGTATGGGGTGTGGGCCGGTCTTAGAGCGAGACATGAACCCAGCGATAGGTGACGTAAAAGGGGAATTCGATGTGGATTTAATATATAACTTATTTAAGAATATTCTAAACAAAGCACAGGAACGTAGTATACCATACAAATTGAATAGGTCGAATACTAATGACCCAAAGTGGATAACAAAGAATTTGAAGAACCTTATAGGTAAAAAGAGAGCTTGGTACAAAAGGATTAAGAATGGGGAAGTCAGGTTAGAACAGGAATTCATACAACTGGTTAGAAATGTTAAAAAAGAGATTAGGAAAGCAAAAAGAAACTATGAAGTTCGCATAGCAGAGCAAGCAAAGTCAAATCCCAAAGGTTTTTTCAGTTATATCGAACTAAGACTAGGGAAAGGATAGGTCCATTAAAATCTGAGACAGGTCAAATAACGGATAATGACAAGGAGATGAGTAGTATTTTTAACAAATATTTTATATCTGTATTTACTAAAGAAGAACTTAACAATATGCCTTCAGCCGAACAAGTCTATGTGGGTGGGGATGAGGACAGGTTGACTAGTTTAGCAGTTACCAGAGAGGATGTAATTAAACAATTAGAAAAACTAAAACCAAACAAATCCCCAGGGCCGGATGAAGTGTTTGCCAGGGTGCTTAAAGAATGCAAAGAGGAGCTTTCCGAGCCACTGTCTACCATATTTATTAAATCAATAGAGTCAGGCAGAGTGCCAGAGTCATGGAAGGTAGCTAATGTGGTACCAATTTTTAAGAAAGGAGATAGATCACTTGCGTGAAACTATCGGCCAATTAGCCTAACGTCTATTGTGGGAAAGTTACTTGAATCAATAATTGCAAATACAATTCGTCTCCATCTTGAAAAACATAAATTAATAAATGAGTCGCAACATGGTTTTACAAATGGCCGTTCATGTTTAACAAATTTGCTAACTTTTTATTCCAGCATAGTTGAGGCAGTTGATAGTGGTAAGGATTGTGATGTTGTGTACCTTGACTTTAGCAAAGCTTTTGATACAGTGCCACATGAAAGACTAATTAAAAAAATAGAAGCTCATGGTATTGGGGGTGCTATATTAACTTGGATTAGGGCATGGCTATTCCAAAGGAAACAGAGAGTTAGTATAAATGGGGTTGTCAGAGTGGGATAATGTTGTTAGTGGAGTACCTCAGGGCTCTGTCCTGGGACCTCTGTTGTTTATAATATATATAAATGTTACGGCCCTCTCGGGTCGCAACCGGGTTCTTTCTCTGATGTTGTTAGAGGTAGGGTATCCGGCCCCAAGCTAGTAGTGGCTTTCAAGGGATGTGATCCGTAACGCAAGTAAATTAAAGGGGAAGAGAGACAAAGGCAAAAACTTAATAATATAATTATCACCATCACCATAAATAATATATATCTTATCACACGGGGGAGGTATAAACACTATTATATACCATCTGGTCTTCCTCTGAAGACGCGGAGTGTTCCACAGTGCTCAACAATGCTAAGCTCTTGGTCCTCTTGTGGCCTCACGATGAATCCTTTGATTCATCTTGAGTCTACCCTGGCCACAGGCCAACCAAATCACAGTTCCACTGGGGGCACCGTCGTGGAGGCCTTCAACCACAAATCCAGCCTCTAGCTGGCAGGTTCCAATCAGCAACGCTGCGTAGGACACTCCACGACCGATACTAGGGTTGCGAGCCCTAGTCAGGAGCCTCGTGTGATCCCACAGATCACTCTCCTCACCACAACACCCCAGTGGTTAAGCGTCTCCACCAGTCAGCCCCGGGTACGACAATCCTTCAACTGCCACATCACAGGCAGGCAAACACCACAGTGTTCATCCAGGGGGTGACTCACAGCTGCTGCAGCAAACACGTGGAGACTCTTCGACTGCCTTGGGTAGACTGATCCAACGTTCATTACAGCAGTCCCAGGTCGACTCTGTAATCAGACACGTCATCAGTAATAGGGACACTCTAGGGCACCTCACTTACAGGCTTAGACACAAACGCCCACCTATCCACTCCATAGATGGCGTTGCTGTCTAAGCTCCACCTCACCAGAGGTCAGCAGCGGCTGTGTTATGAGCTGATCAGGACGGGAAACTAGCCCTTGTGGCCAGTATGTCTCGTCCTCACTAGATGGCGTCGTCCATTTGGAGGGGGTTTTGGGAGCTGACCCACAGATGGCGCGGTCGTCACTGCTCCGTGCTCGGACGCTGGGCTCGGATCCGTAACAATAAATGATTTAGATTCAGGTTTGAGTAGCAACATTTGCAAATTTGCCGATGATACGAAAATCGGTAGGGAAATGAATTCGGAGGAGGACTCACTATCACTTCAAGTTGATCTAGATAGGGTTTTGAAATGGTCAAATGACTGGCAGATGCAGTTTAATGCTGATAAATGTAAAGTTCTGTGGCTAGGTAATGATGATAGAGTTACAAGATACGAGCTAGATGGTGTTGAGATTGCGAAGTCGGATTGCGAAAGGGATCTGGGAGTTATGATTAGTAAGAATTTAAAACAAAATGATCAATGCATAAATGTTCGTAATAAGGCAAATCGGACACTTGGATTTATTAATCGAAGCGTTAGTAACAAGACACCTGGTGTGGTTCTTAAGCTATATCTTGCTCTAGTTAGGCCCCATTTAGATTATGCAGTTCAGTTTTGGTCGCCATATTATAGAATGGATATAAATTCACTTGAACGTGTCCAGCAAAGGATGACTAAGTTAATACCCCAAATTAGAAATCTTTCATATAAAGAAAGATTAACAAAGCTTAAATTGCATTCACTGGAAAGGCGAAGAGTTAGGGGTGACATGATAGAGGTTTACAAGTGGATGAATGGACGTAACAGGGGGGGATATTAATAGGGTATTAAAAATATCAACGCAAGACAGAACACGAAACAATGGGTATAAATTGGATAAGTTTAGATTTAGGAAAGACTTGGGTAAATACTGGTTCAGTAACAAGGTTGTTGATTTGTGGAACCAACTGCCACGTAACGTGGTGGAGGTGGAGTCCCTCGATTGTTTCAAGCACGGGTTGGACATGTATATGAGTGGGATTGGGTGGTTATAAATAGGAGCTGCCTCGTATGGGCCAATAGGCCTTTTGCAGTTACTTTTGTTCTTATCGGTTGGTCATGTATATGAGTGGGATTGGGTGGTTATAAATAGGAGCTGCCTCGTATGGGCCAATAGGCCTTCTGCAGTTGCCTTTGTTCTTATGTTCTTTTGTCCCTACCTACATAGACTTGTTCGGCTAGAGGCATATTGTTAAATTCATCTTTAGTAAAAGTCAGATACAAAATATTTATTAAAAATACTACTCATCTCTTCATCACAATCTGTTATTTGACCTGTCTCAGTTTTTAATGGACCTATATATATTTTTAATTAGTCTTTCATGTGGCACTGCAGCGAGGAAATCAGCGAGGAACGGCGGAGCGCAGGCCCCTCAGGCTGCTCAGAAAGTTAGGGCGGTACTGAAGCGAATTTTGGTTGTGGGAGATTCCCAGGTGAGGTATTTAGACAGACCGTTTTGTGCCAGAGATAGGGGAAACAGATTAAGGGTTTGCTATCCGGGAGCTGGAATTGGTGATATTGTTGAAAACATGAATGATATTATGACGGGAAATGGGAACAAACCCATTATTTGTATTAATGCAGGGGGTAATGATGTTGGGCGAGTTAGGAGTGAGGAACTAATACAGAGATTTAGGACAGCCATTGAATTAGTTAGGAGCAAGGGAAGAATCCCGATCATATGTGGCATTCTTCCAAGAAAAAGAGTGGGAAATGAATGGATGTCAAGGGCACTTGGTGTCAATTGCCGGCTGGAAAGATATTGCAAATCAAATGCAATATCTTTCATAGACAACTGGGAACGCTTCTATGGAAGAAATGAAATGTATGCTCGTGATGGGGTGCATCTATCGAGGGCTGGGGTTGTTGCTGTTGCGAACTCGTTGGAACCAGTGGTTAGAGGTGTTTGGGTTTAAACTGTTAGTAGATAGTGGTATGGGAATTGATTTGGAGGAAGGAGGTAATAAAAGTATGTGTTCGTGGGAGAAAAGAATTGGCAAAATGATCAGGGAAAGAAAAGGGCCTCAAAATAACAATTCACTTAGGATATATTACACTAACAGTAGAAGTCTAAGAAATAAAATTAATGAATTAAATGCTCTTGTCTGCACAGAAAAAATAGATATTATTGCACTTACCGAAACGTGGATGAACGTAGAAAACAGAGAACTATTAGCTGAATATCAGATAAATGGATTTAAACTATTTTACACAGATAGATATATTAGACGAGGAGGGGGAGTAGCTATATATGTTAGGGACAATTTGAAATGTAGTCTCAAAGAGGGAATCAAAACTGAGCCACACACAAAAAGTATTTGGATAGAATTAAACGAAAAAGCAAATAATATTATAATAGGAGTTATATATAGGCCACCAAATTTAGACAGAATGGAAGCAAAGCATCTATGGAATGAAATATCTAGAGCATCTAGATCTAACAGTATTTATGTCATGGGTGACTTTAATTTTAGTGGAATAAACTGGGTGAACAAAACAGGGAATAGTGAAGCAGAAGATTTTCTAGAGTTAATTGACGATTGCTTTCTTACGCAACACATTAAGGAACCAACGCAGGAAAATAATATTTTAGATTTAGTGTTAACTAACAGGGAAACACAAATTAATGACATCGAAATAGGGAGTGAGCTAGGGAACAGTGATCACAAAGTAATCAGATTTAGCATAGAATGGAATAGACCTGTAGGAGAAAAATCTGTTAAAGTGCCAGATTTTCGAAAAGCTGATTTTAATAGCCTAAAATTTTTTTGGGGTCAAATAGATTGGAAACTCTTGGGTATGGGGTGTGGGCCGGTCTTAGAGCGAGACATGAACCCAGCGATAGGTGACGTAAAAGGGGAATTCGATGTGGATTTAATATATACCTTATTTAAGAATATTCTAAACAATGCACAGGAACGTAGTATACCGTACAAATTGAATAGGTCGAATACTAATGACCCAAAGTGGATAACAAATAATTTATAGAACCTTATAGGTAAAAATAGAGCTTGGTACAAAAGGATTAAGAATGGGGAAGTCAGGATAGAACAGGAATTCATACAACTGGTTAGAAATGTTAAAAAAGAGATTAGGAAAGCAAAAAGAAACTATGAAGATCGCATAGCAGAGCAAGGAAAGTCAAATCCTAAAGGGTTTTTTCAGTTATATCGAACTAAGACTAAGGAAAGGATAGGTCCATTAAAATCTGAGACAGGTCAAATAACGGATAATGACAAGGAGATGGGTAGTATTTTTAACAAATATTTTATATCTGTATTTACTAAAGAAGAACTTAACAATATGCCTTCAGCCGAACAAGTCTATGTGGGTGGGGATGAGGACAGGTTGACTAGTTTAGCAGTTACATAAGAACATAAGAACAAAGGCAACTGCAGAAGGCCTGTTGGCCCATACGAGGCAGCTCCTATTTATAACCACCCAATCCCACTCATATACATGTCCAACCCATGCTTGAAACAATCGAGGGACCCCACCTCCACAATGTTACGCGGCAATTGGTTCCACAAATCAACAGCCCTGTTACTGAACCAGTATTTACCCAAGTCTTTCCTAAATCTAAACTTATCCAATTTATACCCATTGTTTCGTGTTCTGTCTTGTGTTGATACTTTTAATACCCTATTAACATCCCCTTTGTTATGTCCATTCACCCACTTGTAAACCTCTATCATGTCACCCCTAACTCTTCGCCTTTCCAGTGAATGCAACTTAAGCTTTGTTAATCTTTCTTCATATGAAAGATTTCTAATTTGGGGAATTAACTTAGTCATCCTACGCTGGACACGTTCAAGTGAATTTATATCCATTCTATAATATGGCGACCAAAACTGAACTGCATAATCTAATTGGGGCCTAACTAGAGCAAGATATAGCTTGAGAACCACACCAGGTGTCTTGTTACTAACGCTGCGATTAATAAATCCAAGTGTCCGATTTGCCTTATTACGAACATTTATGCATTGATCCTTTTGTTTTAAATTCTTACTAATCATAACTCCCAGATCCCTTTCGCAATTCGACTTCGCAATCTCAACACCATCTAGCTCGTATCTTGTAACCCTATCATCATTACCTAACCTCAGAACTTTACATTTATCTGCATTAAACTGCATCTGCCAATCCTTCGACCATTTCATAACCCTATCTAGATCAACTTGAAGTGATAGTGAGTCCTCCTCCGAATTAATTTCCCTACCGATTTTCGTATCATCGGCAAATTTGCAAATGTTGCTACTCAAACCTGAATCTAAATCATTTATAAATATTATAAACAGCAGAGGTCACAGGACAGAGCCCTGAGGCACCCCACTTACAACATTTTCCCACTCTGACTTGACTCCATTTATACTAACTCTCTGTTTCCTTTGGTATAGCCATGCCCTAATCCAGCTTAATATAGCACCCCCCAATACCATGAGACTCTAACTTTTTAATTAGTCTTTCATGTGGCACTGTATCAAAAGCTTTGCTAAAGTCAAGGTACACAACATCGCAATCCTTACCACTATCAACTGCCTCAACAATGCTAGAATAAAAAGATTACAAATTTGTTAAACATGAACGGCCATTTATAAAACCATGTTGCGACTCAATTATTAATTTATGTTTTTCAAGATGAAGACGAATTTTATTTGTTATTATTGATTCGAGTAACTTTCCCACAATAGACGTTAGGCTAATTGGTAGATAGGTAGACGCAAGTGATCTATCTCCTTTCTTAAAAACTGGTATCACATTAGCAACTTTCCAAAACTCTGGCACTCTGCCTGACTCTATTGATTTATTAAATATGGTTGACAGTGGGTCACAAAGCTCCTCTTTGCATTCTTTAAGCACCCTGGCAAACACTTCATCCGGCCCTGGGGATTTGTTTGGTTTGAGTTTTACTATTTGTTTAAGAACATTCTCCCTGGTAACTGTTAAACTCGTCAACCTGTCCTCGTCCCCACCCACATAGACTTGTTCGGCTGAAGGCATATTGTTAAGTTCCTCTTTAGTAAATACAGATACAAAATATTTATTAAAAATACTACTCATCTCTTCATCACTATCTGTTATTTGACCTGTCTCAGTTTTTAATGGACCTATCCTTTCCCTAGTCTTAGTACGATATAACTGAAAAAAAAACTTTAGGATTTGTCTTTGCTTGCCCTGCTATGCGAACTTCATAGTTTCTTTTTGCTTTCCTTATCTCTTTTTTAACATTTCTAACCAGTTGTACGAATTCCTGTTCTAAAGTGACCTCCCCATTTTTAATCCTTTTGTACCAAGCTCTCTTTTTACCTATAAGGTTCTTCAAATTCTTTGTTATCCACTTTGGGTCATTGGTATTCGATCTATTCACTTTGTATGGTATACTACGTTCCTGTGCTTTGTTTAGAATATCCTTAAATAAGTTATATATTGAATCCACATCGAAATCCCCATTTACGTCATTTATCGCTGGGTTCATGTCTCGCTCCAAGACCGGCCCCCACCCCATACCCAAGACTTTCCAATCAATTTGACCCAAAAAATTTCTAAGGCTATTAAAATCAGCTTTTCGAAAATCTGGCACTTTAACAGAATTTTCTCCTACAGGTCTATTCCATTTTATGCTCAATCTGATTTCTTTGTGATCACTGTTCCCTAGTTCACTCCCTATTTCGATGTCATTAATTTGTGTTTCCCTGTTAGTTAACACTAAATCTAAAATATTATTTTCCCGCGTTGGTTCCTTAATGTGTTGCGTAAGAAAGCAATCGTCAATTAATTCTAGAAAATCTTCTGCTTCACTATTCCCAGCTATGTTTAACCAGTTTATTCCACTAAAATTAAAGTCACCCATGACGTAAATACTGTTAGATCTAGATGCCCTAGATATTTCATCCCATAGATGCTTTGCTTCCATTCTGTCTAAATTTGGTGGCCTATATATAACTCCTATTATAATACTATTTGCTTTTTCGTATAATTCTATCCAAATAGTTTCTGTGTGTGGCTCAGTTTTGATTCCCTCTTTGAGACTAAATTTCAAATTGTCCCTAACATATATGGCTACTCCCCCTCCTCGTCTAATATATCTATCTGTGTGAAATAGTTTAAATCCATTTATTTGATATTCAGCTAATAGTTCTCTATTTTCTACATTCATCCACGTTTCGGTAAGTGCAATAATATCTATTTTTTCTGTGCAGACAAGAGCATTTAATTCGTTAATTTTATTTCTTAGACTTTTACTGTTAGTGTAATATACCCTGAGTGAATTGTTATTTTGAGGCCCTTCTCTTTCCCTGATCATTTTGCCAATTCCTTTCTCCCACAAACACGTACTTTTATTATCTCCTTCCTCCAAATCAATTCCCATATCTCTATCAGCTAACAGTTTAAACCCAAACAAACACCTCTAACCACTTCTTCCAACAAGTTCGCAACAGCAACAACCCCAGCTCTCGATAGATGCACCCCATCACGAGCATACATTCCATTTCTTCCATAGAAGTGTTCCCAGTTGTCTATGAAAGATATTGCATTTGATTTGCAATATCTTTCCAGCCGGCAATTGACACCAAGTGCCCTCGATATCCATTCATTTCCTACTCCCTTTCTTGGAAGAATGCCACATATGATCGGGATTCCTCCCTTGCTGTAATTCACTAATTCAATGGCTGTCCTGAATCTCTGTATTAGTTCCTCACTCCTAACTCGTCCAACAACATTACCCCCTGCACTAATACAAATAATGGGTTTGTTTCCATTTCCTGTCATAATATCATTCATGTTTCCAACAATATCACCAATTCCAGCTCCTGGATAGCAAACCCTTAATCTGTTCCCCCTATCTCTGGCACAAAACGTTCTGTCTAAATACCTCACCTGGGAATCTCCCACAACCAAAATTCGCTTCGATTCTCCCTTTTCCTTTCGAGCAGTTTGAGGGACCTGCGCTTCAATGCTCCTCGTTACTTTGTCTTTGCCACCTCGTTGAACAACAGGTTCAACACAGCACTCGTCCTCTAATACGTCAAATGCGTTAAAAGTCCTTAGGTGTAGGCTATTAGTTGTCGGTTTTGCCAGGGTCTTCTTAAGACCCCTGTCTTTCACAACTTGCCAAGACGAGGACTTCTTAATACTGGTCTCGTCAGTCCTTCTTAATGAGGTCCCGTCAACACTGGCCTCCTCCTTCGTTTCCTCCCGAAGACGTAGCCGTCGTACCTCCTCCCGCAGGGAATCCATCTCTGCTCTCAGAGCTCCAACCAGACTCGCCAAATCTTTTACTAATCCTTCCATTATTGCATTCATAATGTTATTAGAATCGGAGCTCCAGCTAACACAACCTCTCACTGTGACTGCACCTGACTGACCAGGGAGGATGTAATTAAACAATTAGAAAAACTAAAACCAAACAAATCCCCAGGGCCGGATGAAGTGTTTGCCAGGGTGCTTAATGAATGCAAAGAGGAGCTTTCCGAGCCACTGTCTACCATATTTAATAAATCAATAGAGTCATGGAAGGTAGCTAATGTGGTACCAATTTTTAAGAAAGGAGATAGATCACTTGCGTCAAACTATCGGCCAATTAGCCTAACGTCTATTGTGGGAAAGTTACTTGAATCAATAATTGCAAATACAATTCGTCTCCATCTTGAAAAACATAAATTAATAAATGAGTCGCAACATGGTTTTACAAATGGCCGTTCATGTTTAACAAATTTGCTAACTTTTTATTCCAGCATAGTTGAGGCAGTTGATAGTGGTAAAGATTGTGATGTTTTGTACCTGGACTTTACCAAAGCTTTTGATACAGTGCCACATGAAAGACTAATTAAAAAAATAGAAGCTCATGGTATTGGTGGTGCTATATTAAGTTGGATTAGGGCATGGCTATTCCAAAGGAAACAGAGAGTTAGTATAAATGGGGTTAAGTCACAGTGGGATAATGTTGTTAGTGGAGTACCTCAGGGCTCTGTCCTGGGACCTCTGTTGTTTAAAATATATATAAATGATTTAGATTCAGGTTTGAGTAGCAACATTTGCAAATTTGCCGATGATACGAAAATCGGTAGGGAAATTAATTTGGAGGAGGACTCACTATCACTTCAAGTTGATCTAAATAGGGTTTTGAAATGGTCAAATGATTAGCAAATGCAGTTTAATGCTGATAAATGTAAAGTTCTGAGGCTAGGTAATGATGATAGAGTTACAAGATACGAGCTAGATGGTGTTGAGATTGCGAAGTCGGATTGCGAAAGGGATCTGGGAGTTATGATTAGTAAGAATTTAAAACAAAAGGATCAATGCATGAATGTTCGTAATAAGGCGAATAGGACACTGGGATTTATTAATCGAAGCGTTAGTAACAAGACACCTGGTGTGGTTCTTAAGCTATATCTTGCTCTGGTTAGGCCCCATTTAGATTATGCAGTTCAGTTTTGGTCGCCATATTATAGAATGGATATAAATTCACTTGAACGTGTCCAACGTAGGATGACTAAGTTAATTCCCCAAATTAGAAATCTTTCATATGAAGAAAGATTAACAAAGCTTAAGTTGCATTCACTGGAAAGGCGAAGAGTTAGGGGTGACATGATAGAGGTTTACAAGTGGATGAATGGACATAACAGGGGGGATATTAATAGGGTATTAAAAATATCAACACAAGACAGAACACGAAATAATGGGTATAAATTGGATAAGTTTAGATTTAGGAAAGACGGGTAAATACTGGTTCAGTAACAGGGTTGTTGATTTGTTAAACCAATTGCCGCGTGGCGTGGTGGAGGTGGTGTCCCTCGATTGTTTCAAGCGTGGGTTGGACGAGTATATGAGTGGGATTGGGTGGTTATAGAATAGGAGCTGCCTCGTATGGGCCAATAGGCCTTCTGCAGTTACCTTTGTTCTTATGTTCTTATGTAAATCTGAGACAGGTCCTATAACAGATAATGACAAGGAGATGAGTAGTATTTTTAACAAATATTTTATATCTGTATTTACTAAAGAAGAACTTAACAATATGCCTTCAGCCGAACAAGTCTATGTGGGTGGGGATGAGGACATGTTGACTAGTTTAGCAGTTACCAGGGAGGATGTAATTAAACAATTAGAAAAACTAAAACCAAACAATTCCACAGGGCCGGATGAAGTGTTTCCCAGGGTGCTTAAAGAATGCAAAGAGGAGCTTTCCGAGCCACTGTCTACCATATTTAATAAATCAATAGAGTCAGGCAGAGTGCCAGAGTCATGGAAGGTAGCTAATGTGGTACCAATTTTTAAGAAAGGAGATAGATCACTTGCGTCAAACTATCGGCCAATTGGCCTAACGTCTATTGTGGGAAAGTTACGTGAATCAATAATTGCAAATACAATTCGTCTCCATCTTGAAAAACATAAATTAATAAATGAGTCGCAACATGGTTTTACAAATGGCCGTTCATGTTTAACAAATTTGCTAACTTTTTATTCCAGCATAGTTGAGGCAGTTGATAGCAGTAAGGATTGTGATGTTGTGTACCTTGACTTTAGCAAAGCTTTTGATACAGTGCCACATGAAAGACTAATTAATAAAATAGAAGCTCATGGTATTGGGGGTGCTATATTAACTTGGATTAGGGCATGGCTATTCCAAAGGAAACAGAGAGTTAGTATAAATGGGGGTTAAGTCAGAGTGGGATAATGTTGTTAGTGAAGTAGCTCAGGGCTCTGTCCTGGGACCTCTGTTGTTTATAATATATATAAATGATTTAGATTCAGGTTTGAGTAGCAACATTTGCAAATTTGCCGATGATACGAAAACCGGTAGGGAAATTAATTCGGAGGAGGACTCACTATCACTTCAAGTTGATCTAGATAGGGTTTTGAAATGGTCAAATGATTGGCAAATGCAGTTTAATGCTGATAAGTGTAAAGTTCTGAGGCTAGGTAATGATGATAGAGTTACAAGATACGAGCTAGATGGTGTTGAGATTGCGAAAGGGATCTGGGAGTTATGATTAGTAAGAATTTAAAACAAAAGGATCAATGCATGAATGTTCGTAATAAGGCTGATACCTTATTAACATTGATAACTTGAACATTGATACCAAAATACCCTGAACATTGATACCAAAATTAACGCTGTAGGACAAGTGTGGAAGTGATAACAATCCCAAGAGTAAAAACATTTTGTTGCTCTTGGGCACTCACGGCGAGTCATCTACGTAGGTATTTATTGGGTGCTGGTATTCATATAACTTTTGGTGACCGTTTTTGCTGATGTTCTTCTAGAGAATGTTATTGCGAACACGTTGGTACCAAAATGAAATACATAGCTAGAACTAAGGTCAGGAGAGTAAAAAGAGTATACACATTTTTGTTTTGACGCTTAATTAAGGTTATTGTGAGTACTCATCGCCTGCCTAGAAACTGGAAGTAGTAATTCCATCTATCATCATACTATCATACAAGAGGAGCCACACATCTATGGATCATCCAATAAAATCAGCAGACTTCTAGATGTTACTACTGCTCGGCTTAGACTCGGTTACAAGTATCTCTGGGAATTCTCATTATCTGCTGATGTAGACCTGACCAGATGTAAACTGTGTCAACAAAATTATTCGCACACCCTCCGTCACTATGTGATGGAGTGCGAAAAGATACATGAATTTAGAGACAATTCTATAACTAATGTTCCAGCGATGTGTCAATATTTCATTCAAAATGATCTGCTACCAGAAATTTTAGCCAAATATCCCCAGTTTGCTAACTGTAGATAACAACTAAGTGATTGTAACCTATCCACCGCTGCCCACTGGATGGGGGGCGGTGTGCAGGACAAACATATAAATTTTGATACTAGCTCTCCACATATGTCAGTTGCTTAATTTAGAACCTGTACTTGAGGTCGATCTCGAACCCATTGTTGATGTGATGACTTATATTGAATTTTGTAACTAGCTCATCAAGATTGTAACTTGCTTAGCTAAATGAATTGTGGGGTTCAGTCCCTGAGCCCATTATGTGCCTCTGTAACCCTTTCCACAACCGCCCACAAGATGGGTATGGGGTGCATAATGGGGTGGGGTGTCTTGGTCAAACGTGCCACATCAAAACCACAAGTTGACATTGAATGTGAATTAACAATGAGACAAGTAAGATTTATACTAATACATTTATACTAACTCTGTTGAGCGTTGACCATTTATACATCAAATCTGTTGATGTGAGCACTTTAGTTTAGTCTGCCGTTTAAAGAAAAAAAGAGCATATCAATGGTATATCACAGAAAACGAATTTATCATAAACTCATGTATTTGTCTTATCATATTGAGCTGCATTCATATTTTTAATATATAACAATATGAATATACAAATTTCTGTAAATCCCCTACCATGTTGGAATCTGTGGAAATGAATGAGCAAATGTGCTGGCTGAAGGTGCTGAAGGAAACCACATTGGTTTCATTTTGGATACAAATGTCCATGGAGATTCAAAATGGAAACTAATTATATAGTTGAACCTGCAGAGAGGAGTTTAAGAATCTGTGTTGAGAGTGATGGACACAGCCTTCACAATTATACTTCAGAGAATGTAAACATCTAAGAGTCATTAGAAATATGTGTAGAATAATAAACCCTACATTGTTTGAGTTAGGGAAAACACCATTTGTGATATATAGATACTATAGCTGTTCCTAAAGATTCACCCATTTTGCACCAGCAAGATAACATATAAGATTTTAAGAGTTGACGAATGTTAATATTCTTGTTTGATAAACTGTGAACTTGAGACATAGTTAATAAGAACATTCCAATTATAACACAACAAAAAGTTTTCAGATTCTTTAACACCACTTTCCAGCAACTTATATAATTTATATAAATTATTTTAGGGAATAATACATAAATTATATATTTAAACATGATATAGTGTTTAGTGGAATGCGTAAGGAGTCAAATTGTGTTAAAAAGAGCGATTTTTAGAAAATTTGGAAAACTACTTTTTTCTGTTCAAATTATAACTAAATGGATTTTAAAGGTTTCACTCAGCCAATATATATCATTCACAATTTATTAATGAATTTTACAAAAAAACACCATAAATTTTATATTTAAACATGTAAAAATTATTTGTTTTACATTTGGAAGAAAATAATTGTAGAAAAACAATTTATAATTAAACCTTTGTGTTTGGATTTTTTGAGTAAAAGTTTCTCAAAGGCTCTCCTGCACCATTCTCAATGCAAATCATTCCCACACCTATGGGAAGAGATAGTCGAACGTTGTGTAGATGATTTGTGTTTGCTGGGTAATTAACTTACTGAATCCTTAAGTACTCAACACAACTTAAAGAAACAAAGTAACCCCAGCGTTACATAGGTCAAACTACAATGGCATGCAACATCATAAAAGCACTGCCCACATATGGTTGCGGCTACTGCAACTCGCTAATTACTGTGCCCACACAATAATGACACACGGTTGTGCAACACACAAAAGTCTACCAATATTACTGCCCCCCTCTTTTTCTTGCACCCGTTGCAAAGGACTACTGTGAACACACACATACCTCAGCAAGGCAATTAACCCATCAATTGCCTGCTCTCATTAAGTACTGTGAATTCCCCTGAATAATCCTAGAGGTCCCTTAAACCCTCAACACAGTTCCTGGGGCAATAATATCGTATAAACTGAAACAATACTGCACAAACCTGCAACATAATGATGCCGTCAGCATACCCCACATGCTAATGATAATTAGGCAATCAGTCAGCAATCACATCTACTGACTCACCACACAACACAGTACATAAACATGCAAATGAACACATAGAAATGGCATTCACATAATCAATGAAAATTATATCATCAAGTAAATGTAGCTAACAACACAGACCTCAGGGGCCCCCCATTGACATCCCTGCAACCGGGCCTGCTTACCTCTAATGATTATAATTTTACGGTACTCTATGGCATTAATCCAGTCTGAACGATTATATAGAATCGACAGGCTGGATCACTTATATGGTAAATCTCTACACTGACCAGTTACATACTCTAGTCAGTCTACTATATATATACATTATGATACTACAGTGTGGTCCCGTGTATAATATCCATCTCCAGGTACCGCCCTATCAATCACCTGGACCCTACTGACAGCTGTCACTCAGCTGCTTCTCTAGCCTGGCAAGGCTCTGAGACAACTCTTACCGTGAATTTCCACCGGTATGCATCACACTGTACACAATGATAATAGTCCTATCATTTCTACCGCCCTCTTTTCCTTATTTTTTCCTCATTTCCCAAGTCACTACCACACTAGCTGACAACACTTAGCTTGCTTGCTTCTCATGCGACGACAAGATGTGCCCCTAGGCTGTCCCGGGAAAGTGGCCAAGGCATGTGGCCACCGCGTGGCCCACAGCGCCCTTCCCGAGTTGAGAGGGGGGGGGAATGGGGTGGTGGTAGCCGGCGCGCGGGAAGGCGGTTGGGTGGCCCCCCCCCCCTGAGCAGCTGGCCAAGGTGGGCGGCGTGGGTGGCCGCGGGCGGGCGCGCACATGGGTGCCTCAGGCTGGCAGGCTGCCGCCCACAGGAGTACCCACACGGCTGGGGAATCACAACCCCATCAAACTAGAGCCTGCCTTGCTCTACACTGGGGTGACAATGGCCGGCTGCAACCCCACACTGACGCAGCCTGGCGGAATGCAAAGTCCAACATTGGCCTGAAATATCACATTCACTTACACTGCCCAACACCAATCGTCCATTGCCACTAGACAGGATACTCGACCCACCTGTTACACCATGAGGCTCCAGCTGCCTCATGGGTGAACACAGTCAACTGTCTCTTTAGCTTTTTACTGTTCCTTCCGTAAATCCTTGGCCCCAATTCACCTAATTGGGCCTTGACACAACCCCTGATGGCAGGAGTGCCATATTCGATGAGTAATTTCGACGAGAGAAGCGATTAACGTGGGGTGGAGGTGGCCAGCCCGCCACCTCCACCAGACACTGCTTCCTCCGCTGGCCGCCCAATTCAAACTGACTCCCTGGCGGGCAGGGAAACTCAAATACCGATACCTCCTCCCTACTTTGTCTTGACCTATCAGCCTGGAGCCGGAACACTACCAAGATGCCGCTTCCAACCACAGCTCTTTGCGCCAAAACTAGGCTTGGAGCACACATGCCTAAACCAATCACCTCTCTCCGTCACCCTCGGGCGTCCTGTGACGTCACAAGGAGGGGTGAGGCCTAAAACAAAGGCGCGATGTCTCCTATGTGGGGGGGGGGGGAGAAAGGCAACGTTCGCTCCACTCTTCCCCCACCTCTAACGGTTTTAGTCAAGTACTTCCTCATCCTATTTTACAGAAACATAAAAATTTCTGTAATTCTCTCTACAGAGCAATCACAGACTTCTGACTACTCACAAATGATAGTCCATAACATAAGCTTTCATTCAACACCCAACAAGCATATGTTATTTTGAAAGCTTCAGTTTCTAGAGTGACTAGCCTAATCTGGAAACTAGGAAAACTAGCTGAGGGATCTAGATCCATCACACAACCTCCCACTAAAGAATATATTTTCCTGCAAGGAAAATACATTCAAAACACCAGCTAGTTTTTCTGCACACACCTGCCCAACAGGTGTACTAGCTAAACAAGTGTGGAGTGTGAAACTCTGTTTCCTATACATCTCTGGCCTAAGGGTCTCTGTGCACTACCACCGGATCACCCTGCTGGTGCTGCCCGACCTTGGAGTGACCCATGTTCGGCTCCAGCTCTGGTCCTGGCCGGTTCAACACCTCGCAACCATTTCCATCACTGAACCTCCCATTTCCATCCTCGGTCTGTGTCATACTGGACACATGAGCAACACATTGGTGTGGCCTCACCGGTGAAGCACTTCTACACTCCCCCCAGCCTACAAAAAACTTACTGTCAGTCCTCCACCTGACCTAGCAACAAGTTGACAGGATCACTCTCACTGTCCAAATGCCCAACACCAGCCGGTCTTGCTCTACCGACTGAACTATCTGGGAGAAAACCCTCTTCTACAAGAACCTATGCTCCCCTATTGAGCTTGGGGTCCCTCCCTTGCTTCTCCTAGGTCTCGCTACTCTAACAAAGACTCAAGCGAAACTTTTGACATCTGTCAAACTCTCTTGTCTATTTCTCCCTGGATCTAACTTGGAATGTGATCAGCATTCCCTCTGCAGATCTACTATAACCCTTTACCAAGGCAATCCTTAAAGAACAAAATCATTATGCTGCTGGGGATCTGAACCATGGAAAATCACCAGCCCAAAATGACCTTTGCCATTTTGCATTGGCAGCCTTTCTTCAAAAGGCGATCGATGTATGCATCCATCGAATCGTCTTTCTCAGAACTGCCAAGCTAGGCATCTTTACCTTCATACCTTGTCACCGGGTTAAGTGCACTAGGGTGGGTTTGGCTTCCCTTCCCTGTGTGAGATTGCCTCCTTGCAATCTGCACTTGAGCCAGCCCTGACTTGCTGCGCTCTCACCTTCAGGCTCGAACTCGGCCTTGCTGTCACCTCTGCAAACGGGAGCCTCTGCTCAACCTCTCTTGTGACTACCCTGAATTCTTCCTGGGGTTGTACAGTCCCCACTCTGGCAAGAAATTCCATCACCTGTCTAACTACAGATGAATTACTCCCTTTTCTAAAGAAGTCTACTCGAATCCTACTCTGGTGGCGCGACCTCCCACTAAGATCCAACTGTGTAATAACGACTACACTCCTATGACACCCTTGACAACTACAGTGTCGTCCAATAAGACCTCTCACTCTTGAGGTCACTTCTAGAAGCTTCTTCTACCCTAAGATTGGTGGTGTCTTGCACCTCAGGCAGATCTGAGTGCACTCTTGCAACCACTGTTGCACGCTGGCTTGGTGTCCACGACACCTGCTGCTGAGCTGACACCCCTCACCAATGAGTGTGTCAATGTCCACAAGCTAGCAGCCACAAAGAGCCAGACAGATTTCCCCATATCTACCCTGAAATACCTCTTTCATACTGTGTGTGTACCTAAGTGTGGCAACCGTGCACAAAACATACCTCCAACAATACTGTGCCACAATATTCTGCAACGATATCTTATGTTACTTTAAAAATCAATACGACTGCTCCTCATGGGCTCGAACCCAAGTTGCATAGCCCCACGTTGTGCGCCAGTTGTGAGATTTTTCTCTACGCCTACCTCCCTTAGGAGGTGGACTAAAAGTTTAAAGTCTGCTCACGGCAGTTAAGCATGATTCCAATAGAAAAAGGAAAAGCGGGAGCAAACCGCCAGACCTCCACCACCAGGGGTGAAAACCTGTCCACAATAGGCCGCTGGCTCCTCCTAGTTAAACAGGACGTTAAAACTAATAAAGGGTAACCGACGGGTTCTCACAATCAAATATTTATATTTGATGTGGCGCTATGAATTGGAATTCGAATTCCCAAGAACAGCCGCCTTATCAAGATCACATCAACACTTCATAATATGCAGAAATATGGTGGAATAATATGGTTGAAGGGTTGACATCAAAGACCGTTTTCTATAACATAACAATTTATTAATAACAAGAGACTAACTACTACATTACCGAGTTTACGTTACGTTAATGTCCATCCAGTGGCACGACAACAACCAGCTAAATAGCAACCCTTGCTGTGAGGCTGCATACTGAACTAACCTGAACACAGGTGTGCCCACTGATGACGCAATATTGCAAAACAAACAAAAATATCACAGACTAAGTTACACCACAGCGAATGGTTACGTTATTGTACATCAAGTGGCATTTGCAACACAGCTATTCAACAGCCCCTCGAGAAGTGACAGCAGGCTCCATCTTGCTGACACTTCGGGCTGACAACATGAACTAACTGAACAAATGAGGGATATCCACTGAAGACAAAAACACAAGCATGCAATCAATAGTGTCTCGGTTTCCCTGACAGCTACTATAATCACAAACTTAGGGGTCCTCCCCCCCTTCAGGAGAGACCCACGTAACTAGGAGGGTAGTCCAAAAGTGACCCCCCCTCTATCACAACCCAGTGTGAACACTCTTAGCAACTCCCTACAAGAAGTTGCACTGTTGTAAACAGTAACAAAGACAGGCAAGGCGGGATTCTGGAACACAGCTCCACAAATCCCTAGATGACTCTACTCTCGTCACCAGACGACAACCAAAAGAAATTGCCTTAAGTGATTAATTACGTTAATTGACTGATCGCAGCAGTTAGCAACAAAGTACTATGGTAATCACAAACAATTGTTTCACGCTAGACAACAACATGATGATACTCTACGTTAATCTTTAACACTTGTCTCTCTCTTGTTAACAATAACTCAAACATATATTACATCACACTTGACTCCTTGCAAGTATTCCGTGAGTACTTCTCAATTAAGGTCAAAAGGACCACTAATTACATCCCCATTGAGTTACGTTAACTAAGCCTACCCTCACTTGGTAGCTTCTCCACAGTCTGTGTCAAAAAATTACTAGTGAGTGTTAATTACCCTAATTAAGTCCCTAATTAAATTCTGAGCAATTAATTAACTGTCACCAGGACCGATAATTAATCATCCACAAATACGTCTCACTCCGCACTGCCTAAGCAGGTCTCATCAAACACTGTGAATTCACAGGAAAGGAGTTAATTACCCTAATTAACAAGATGTGCCACTAATCCACTCTCCTCAGACAGGATATGATTAATACAACAATTTATGCTAGCTCCATGACCTCGCTTTACCGAGTCATCGGAGCTCTCCAATGTTAATTACTCCACTAATTAACCTGAGCCACTAATTGCTATACCCCAGAAAGGTAATTAGTCTCGAGCATATTATGTTAACACAAATAGTGACAGACTCTGACAGATCCTCTCCCACCACGTGAATTCATGATGAGAAGGCTAATTACATAATTAGCTAGAGTGGTCAATTAGTTGTCACACGGAAAATTAATTGCTGCCGAGACGTATCTCACTCAAGCTCAACACTGTTCTCTCTTAACAGCCCTCACTCACTCCACAATACTAAGTGTGCACCCCTTATCCAGTTAATTACCCCTTACTTAATTAACTCACTGAATCCTTAAGTCCTCAACACAACTTAAAGAAACAAAGTAACCCCAGCGTTACATAGGTCACACTACAATGGCATGCAACATCATAAAAGCACTGCCCACGTATGGTTGCGGCTACTGCAACTCGCTAATTACTGTGCCCACACAATAATGACACACGGTTGTGCAACACACAAAAGTCTACCAATATTACTGCCCCCCTCTTTTTCTTGCACCCGTTGCAAAGGACTACTGTGAACACACACATACCTCAGCAAGGCAATTAACCCATCAATTGCCTGCTCTCTTTAAGTACTGTGAATTCCCCTGAATAATCCTAGAGGTCCCTTAAACCCTCAACACAGTTCCTGGGGCAATAATATCGTATAAACTGAAACAATACTGCACAAACCTGCAACATAATGATGCCGTCAGCATACCCCACATGCTAATGACATCATTAGGCAATCAGTCAGCAATCACATCTACTGACTCACCACACAACACAGTACATAAACATGCAAATGAACACATAGAAATGGCATTCACATAATCAATGAAAATTATATCATCAAGTAAATGTAGCTAACTACACAGACCTCAGGGGCCCCCCATTGACATCCCTGCAACCGGGCCTGCTTACTTCTAATGATTATAATTTTACGGTACTCTATGGCATTAATCCAGTCTGAACGATTATATAGAATCGACAGGCTGGATCACTTATATGGAAAATCTCTACACTGACCGGTTACATGCTCTAGTCAGTCTACTATATATATACATTATGATACTACAGTGTGGTCCCGTGTATAATATCCATCTCCAGGTACCGCCCTATCAATCACCTGGACCCTACTGACAGCTGTCACTCAGCTGCTTCTCTAGCCTGGCGAGGCTCTGAGACAACTCTTACCGTGAATTTCCACCGGTATGCATCACACTGTACACAATGATAATAGTCCTATCATTTCTACTGCCCTCTTTCCCTTATTTTTTCCTCATTTTCCAAGTCACTACCACACTAGCTGACAACACTTAGCTTGCTTGCTCCTCATGCGTCGACAAGATGTGGCCCTAGGCTGTCCCGGGAAAGTGGCCAAGGCATGTGGCCACCGCGTGGCCCACAGCGCCCCTCCCAAGTGAAGAGGGGGAAATGGGGTGGTGGTAGCCGGCGTGCGGGCAGGCGGCTGGGTGGCCCCCCCCCCCCCCCCCCCCCCGAGCAGCTGGCCAAGGTGGGCGGCGCGGGTGGCCGCGGGCGAGCGCGCACATGGGTGCCTCAGGCTGGCAGGCTGCTGCCCACAGGAGTACCCACGTGGCTGGGGAATCACAACCCCATCAAACTAGAGCCTGCCTTGCTCTACACTGGGGTGACAATGGCCGGCGGCGTCCCCACACTGACGTAGCCTGGCGGAATGCAAAGTCCAACATGGGCCTGTAATATCACATTCACTTACACTGCCCAACACCAATCGTCCATTGCCACTAGACAGGATACTCGACCCACCTGTTACACCATGAGGCTCCAGCTGCCTCATGGGTGAACACAGTCAACTGTCTCTTTAGCTTTTTACTGTTCCTTCCGTAAATCGTTGGCCCCAATTCACCTAATTGGGCCTTGACACAACCCCTGATGGCAGGAGTGCCATATTCGATGAGTAATTTGGACGAGAGAAGCGATTAATGTGGGGTGGAGGTGGCCAGCCCGCCACCTCCACCAGACACTACTTCCTCCGCTGGCCGCCCAATTCAAACTGACTCCCTGGCGGGCAGGGAAACTCAAATACCCATACCTCCTCCCTACTTTGTCTTGACCAATCAGCCTGGAGCCGGCACACTACCAAGATGCCGCTTCCAACCACAACTCTTCGCTCCAAAACTAGGCTTGGAGCACACATGCCTAAACCAATCACCTCTCTCCGTCACCCTCAGGCGTCCTGTGACGTCACAAGGAGGGGTGAGGCCTAAAACAAAGGCGCGATGTCTCCCATGTGGGGGGGGGGGGGTGGAAAGGCAACGTTCGCTCCACTCTTCCCCCACCTCTAACGGTTTTAATCAAGTACTTCCTCATCCTATTTCACAGAAACATAAAAATTTCTGTAATTCTCTCTACAGAGTAATCACAGACTTCTGACTACTCACAAATGATAGTCCATAACATAAGCTTTAGTTCAACACCCAACAAGCATATGTTATTTTGAAAGCTTCAGTTTCTAGAGTGACTAGCCTAATCTAGAAACTAGGAAACTAGCTGAGGGATCTAGATCCCTCACAAAGTCAGAGTGGGATAATGTTGTTAGAGGTACCTCTGGGCTCTGTCCTGGGACCTCTGTTGTTTTTAATATATATAAATGATTTAGATTCAGGTTTGGGTAGCAACATCTGCAAATTTACAGATGATACAAAAATCGGTAAGGAAATCAACACGAAAGAAAACTCGCTATCACTTCAAGTTGATCTAAATAGGGTTTTAGAATAGTCAAAAGATTGGCAGATGCAGTTTAATGCTGATAAATGTAGAGTTTTGAGGCTGGGTAATGATGATAGAGTAAGGAGATACAAGCTAGATGGTGTTGAGATTGCGAAAGGGATCTGGGAGTTATGATTAGTAAGAATTTAAAACAAAACGATCAATGCATGAATGTTTGTAATAAGGCGAATAGGACACTGGGATTTATTAATCGAAGCGTTAGTAACAAGACACCTGGTGTGGTTCTTCAGCTATATCTTGCTCTGGTTAGGCCCCATTAGATTATGCAGTTCAGTTTTGGTCGCCGTACTATAGAATGGATATAAATTCACTTGAACGTGTCCAGCGTAGGATGACAAAGTTAATTCCCCAAATTAGAAGTCTTTCATATGAAGAAAGATTAATAAAGCTTAAATTGCATTCACTGGAAAGACGAAGGGTTAGGGGTGACATGATACAAGTTTACAAGTGGATGAATGAACATAACAAAGGGGATATTAATAGGATATTAAAAGTATCAACTCAGACAGAATTTAAATTTAATTTTTTTAAGAATTTAAAATCAGTCTCCGAAAAATCAGAGAATTTAATCAGTCTCCGTGGTGTAGTGGTAAGACACTCGCCTGGCGTTCCGCGAGCGCTATGTCATGGGTTCGTATCCTGGCCGGGGAGGATTTACTGGGCGCAATTCCTTAACTGAAGCCTCTGTTTAACGCAACAGTAAAATGTGTACTTGGATGAAAAAAACGATTCTTCGCGGCAGGGGATCGTATTCCAGGGACAATAGGATTAAGGACTTGCCTGAAACGCTACGCGTACTAGTGGCTGTACAAGAATGTAACAACTCTTGTATATATCTCTCAAAAAAAAATCTCTCTCAAAAAAAAAGACAAACACGAAACAATGGGTATAAATTGGATAAGTTTATGTTTAGGAAAGACTTAGGTAAATACTGGTTCAGTAACAGGGTTGTTGATTTGTGGAACCAATTACCGCGTAACGTGGTGGAGGTGGGGTCCCTCGATTGTTTCAAGCGTGGGTTGGACATGTATATGAGTGATATTGGGTGGTTATAGATAGGAGGTTCCTCGTATGGGCCAATAGGCCTTATGCAGTTACCTTTGTTCTTATGTTTAAAACCCTATTGAAGTGATAGTGATCAACTTGAAGTGATAGCGAGTCTTCTTTCGTGTTAATTTCTCTACCGATTTTTGTATCATCTGCAAATTTGCAGATTTTGCTACTCAAACCTGAATCTAAATCATTTATATATATAATAAACAACAGAGGTCCCAGGACAGAGCCCTGAGGTACTCCACTAACAACATTATCCCAATCTGACTTAACCCCATTTATACAAACTCTCTGTTTCCTTTGGAATAGTCATGCCCTAATCGCCCTTAATATAGCACCCCCAATACCAGGAGCTTCTATTTTTTTAATTAGTCTTTCATGTGGCACGGTATCAAAAGCTTTGCTAAAGTCAAGGTACACATCATCACAATCCTTACCACTATCAACTGCCTCAACTATGCTGAAATAAAAAGTTAGCAATTTTGTTAAACAAGAACGGCCATTTGTAAAATTTATTTGGGGAATTATAAAATTATTTGTTTGGTTTTAGTTTTTCTAATTGTTTAATTACATCTTCCATGGTAACTGCTAAACTAGTCAACCTGTTCTCATCCCCACCCACATAGACTTGTTCGGCTCAAGGTATATTGTTAAGTTCTTCTTTAGTAAATACAGATATAAAATATTTGTTAAAAATACTACTCATCTCCTTATCATTATCCGTTATTTGACCTGTCTCAGTTTTTAATGGACCTATCCTTTCATTAGTCTTAGTTCGATATAACTGAAAAAACCCTTTAGGATTTGACTTTGCTTGCTCTGCTATGCGAACTTCATAGTTTCTTTTTGCTTTCCTAATCTCTTTTTTAACATTTCTAACCAGTTGTATGAATTCCTGTTCTAAACTGACTTCCCCATTCTTAATCCTTTTGTACCAAGCTCTCTTTTTACCTATAAGGTTCTTTAAATTATTTGTTATCCACTTTGGGTCATTAGTATTCGATCTATTCAATTTGTATGGTATACTATGTTCCTGTGCTTTGTTTACAATATTCTTAAATAAGTTATATATTAAATACACATCGAAATCCCCTTTTACGTTACCTATCGCTGGGTTCATGTCTCGCTCCAAGACCGGCCCACACCCCATACCCAAGACTTTCCATTCTATTTGACCCAAAATATCTTAGGTTATTAAAATCAACTTTTCGAAAATCTGGCACTTTAAAAGAATTTTCTCCTACAGGTCTATTCCATTCTATGCTAAATCTGATTTCTTTGTGATCACTGTTCCCTAGCTCACTCCCTATTTCGATGTCATTAATTTGTTTCCCTGTTAGTTAACACTAATTCTAAAATATTATTTTCCCGCATTGGTTTCTTTATGGTTGGTTATGATTTTTACTAATCATAACTCCCAGATCCATTTCGCAATCCGACTTCGCAATCTCAACACCATCTAGCTCGTATCTTGTAACTCTATCATCATTACCTAGCCTCAAAACTTTACATTTATTAGCATTAAAATGATCTGCCAGTCTTTTGATCATTTTAAAACTCTATTTAGATGAACTTGAAGTGATAGCGAGTCTTCTTTCGTGTTAATTTCCTTGCCGATTTTTGTATTATCTGCAAATTTGCAGATGTTGCTATTCAAACCTGAATCTAAATCATTTATATATATTATAAACAACAGAGGTCCCAGGACAGAGCCCTGAGGTACTCCACTAACAACATTATCCCACTCTGACTTAACCCCATTTATACTAACTCTCTGTTTCCTTTGGAATAGCCATGCCCTAATCCAACTTAATATAGCACCCCCAATACCATGAGCTTCTATTTTTTTTAATTAGTCCTTCATGTGACACTGTATTAAAAGCTTTGCTAAAGTCAAGGTACACAACATCACAATCCTTACCACTATCAACTGCCTCAACTATGCTGGAATAAAAAGTTAGCAAATTTGCAGATGATACAAAAATCGGTAGTGAAATTAACACGAAAGAAGACTCGCTATCACTTCAAGTTGATCTAAATAGGGTTATAAAATGGTCAAAAGATTGGCAGATGCAGTTTAATGCTAATAAAAGTAAAGTTTTGAGGCTAGATAATGATGGTAGAGTTACAAAAAACGAGCTAGATGGTGTTGAGATTGCGAAGTCGGATTGCGAAAGGGATCTGGGAGTTATGATTAGTAAGAATTTAAAACAAAAGGATCAAGGCATGAATGATCGTAATAAGGCAAATCGGACACTTGGATTTATTAATCGCAGCGTTAGTAACAAGACACTTGGTGTGGTTCTCAAGCTATATCTTGCTCTAGTTAGGCCCCATTTAGATTATGCAGTTCAGTTTTGTTCGCCATATTATAGAATGGATATAAATTCACTTGAACGTGTCCAGCGTAGGATGACTAAGTTAATTCCCCAAATTAGAAATCTTTCATATGAAGAAAGATTAACAAAGCTTAAGTTGCATTCACTGGAAAGGCGAAGAGCTAGGGGTGACATGATAGAGGTTTACAAGTGGGTGCATGGACATAATAAAGGGGATATTAATAGGGTATTAAAAGTATCAACACAAGACAGAACACGAAACAATGGGTATAAATTGGATAAGTTTAGATTTAGGAAAGACTTGGGTAAATGCTGGTTCAGTAACAGGGTTGTTGATTTGTGGAACCAATTGCCGCGTAACATTGTGGAGGTGGGGTACCTCAATTGTTTCAAGCATGGGTTGGACATGTATATGAGTGGGATTGGGTGGTTATAAATAGGAGCTGCCTCGTATGGGCCAATAGGCCTTCTGCAGTTGCCTTTGTGCTTATGTTCTTATAGTAACAATTTGAGGGAGTACTTATAATAACTATGTGGGGAGTACTTATAGTAACTATGTGGGGAGTACTTATAGTAACTATGTGGGGGAGTACTTATAGTAACAATGTGAGGGAGTACTTATAGTAACAATGTGAGGGAGTACTTATAGTAACTATGTGGGGAGTACTTATAGTAACTGTGTGGGGAGTACTTATAATAACTATGTGGGGGAGTACTTATAGTAACAATGTGAGGGAGTACTTATTGTAACTATTTGAAGGAGTACTTATAGTAACAATGTGAGGGAGTACTTATAGTAACTATGTGAAGGAGTACCTATAGTAACTATGTGGGGAGTACTTATAGAAACTATGTGGGGAGTATTTATAGTAACTATGTGGGGGAGTACTTATAGTAACTATGTGGGGGAGTACTTATATTAACTATTATTATAGTGTGGGTTGGTGGTGTCGTGTTGATCCTTCTCTACGGACAACCCAACCCACAACTCGGTAGAGTGTTTATACTTTACCAGGAGATCACCCTGGGCGCTTCTGGCTCTTGGAGAAGGGCTCAACGTCACACGTTTAGGGGATGCAGCTCCAATACTTAGCCTAGTTATCACGTGCACACACCCACTCGTGCCACTGTGACTCCCCACTCTCTCCTTAGGTGATATGATCTCCTCAATCCCCTTTTGACTCATAGAAGAATCCAGTCAGAGGACGGGAGAGACATCAAAAGCTTTGCTAAAGTCAAGGTACACAACATCACAATCCTTACCACTATCAACTGCCTCAACTATGCTGGAATAAAAAGTTAGCAAATTTGCAGATGATACAAAAATCGGTAGGGAAATTAACACGAAAGAAGACTCGCTAACACTTCAAGTTGATCTAAATAGGGTTTTAAAATGGTCAAAAGATTGGCAGATGCAGTTTAATGCTAATAAAAGTAAAGTTTTGAGGCTAGGTAATGATGGTAGAGTTACAAAAAACGAGCTAGATGGTGTTGAGATTGCGAAGTCGGATTGCGAAAGGGATCTGGGAGTTATGATTAGTAAGAATTTAAAACAAAAGGATCAATGCATGAATGTTCGTATTAAGGCAAATCGGACACGGGAGAGACATCTCCCGCCAACACATCACAAAGGCGCAGTGTGGTCACAATGCGATCCAAACGTCTTAAGGTCAGAGCTACTCCACTGGACGGTCATGCTATCGGAAGAAGCAATACTTTAAAGGTCCTGAAAGACGTAACTGGCCTCAAACAGGTAGGTGAAGATATCGTGCTCTACTTTTCATGTGAAGAGGAGCTAGGAAAACTCCTCACTAACGATGCCTTTCTTCGCAAAGAGCACTGCCTACATCCTCACTTCCCACGTCAGCGTTTTGTGCTAGAGATAGGGGGAACATAAGAACATAAGAACATAAGAACAAAGGTAACTGCAGAAGGCCTATTGGCCCATACGAGGCAGCTCCTATTCTATAACCACCCAATCCCACTCATATACTTGTCCAACCCGTGCTTGAAACAATCGAGGGACCCCACCTCCACAACGCTACGCGGCAATTGGTTCCACAAATCAACAACCCTGTTACTGAACCAGTATTTACCCAAGTCTTTCCTAAATCTAAACTTATCCAATTTATATCCATTGTTTCGTGTTCTAACAGGTTAAGGGTTTGCTATCCCGGAGCTGGCATTGGTGATATTATAAACAACATGAATGATATTATGGCTGGTAATGGGAACAATCCCATTATTTGCATTAGCGTGGGAGGAAATGATGTTGGTTGAGTTAGGAGTGAGGAACTGATTCAGAGGTATAAAACAGCCATAGAATTAGTTAGGAGCAAGGGAGGAATCCCGATCATATGTGGCATTCTTCCAAGAAAGGGAGTGGGAAATGAATGGATATCGAGGGCACTTGGTGTCAATTGCCGGCTGGAAAGATATTGCAAATCAAATGCAATATCTTTCATAGACAACTGGGAACACTTCTATGGAAAAAATGAAATGTATGCTCGTGATGGGGTGCATCTATCGAGAGCTGGGGTTGTTGCTGTTGCGAACTCGTTGGAAGAAGTGGTTAGAGGTGTTTGTTTGGGTTTAAACTCTTAGTAGATAGAGGTATGGGAATTGATTTGGAGGAAGGAGGTAATAAAAGTATGTGTTTGTGGGAGAAAGGAATTGGCAAAACGATCAGGGAAAGAGAAGGTCCGCAAAATAACAATTCACTTAGGGTATATTACACTAACAGTAGAAGTCTAAGAAATAAAATTAACGAATTAAATGCTCTTGTCTGCACAGAAAAAATAGATATTATTGCACTTACCGAAACGTGGATGAATGTAGAAAATAGAGAACTATTAGCTGAATATCAAATATATGGATTTAAACTATTTCACTCAGATAGATATATTAGACGAGGAGGTGGAGTAGCCATATATGTTAGGGACAATTTGAAATGTAGTCTCAAAGAGGGAATCAAAACAGAGCCACACACAGAAACTATTTGGATAGAATTAAACGAAAAAGCAAATAATATTATAATAGGAGTAATATATAGGCCACCAAATTTAGACAGAATGGAAGCAAAGCACCTATGGGATGAAATATCTAGAGCATCTAGATCTAACAGTATTTATGTCATGGGTGACTTTAATTTTAGCGGAATAAACTGGTTGAACAAAACAGGGAATAGTGAAGCAGAAGATTTTCTAGAATTAATTGACGATTGCTTTCTTACGCAACACATTAAGGAACCAACACGGGAAAATAATATTTTAGATTTAGTGTTAACTAACAGGGAAACGCAAATTAATGACATCGAAATAGGGAGTGAGCTAGGGAGCAGTGATCACAAAGAAATCAGATTTAGCATAGAATGGAATAGACCAGTAGGAGAAAATTCTGTTAAAGTGCCAGATTTTCGAAAAGCTGATTTTAATAGCCTAAGAAATTTTTTGGGTCAAATTGATTGGAAAGTCTTGGGTATGGGGTGTGGGCCGGTCTTGGAGCGAGACATGAACCCAGCGATAGGTGACTTAAATGGGGATTTCGATGTGGATTCAATATATAACTTATTTAAGAATATTCTAAACAAAGCACAGGAACGTAGTATACCATACAAATTTAATAGATCGAATACTAATGACCCAAAGTGGATAACAAAGAATTTGAAGAACCTTATAGGTAAAAAGAGAGCTTGGTACAAAAGGATTAAAAATGGGGAGGTCACTTTAGAACAGGAATTCGTACAACTGGTTAGAAATGTTAAAAAAGAGATAAGGAAAGCAAAAAGAAACTATGAAGTTCGCATAGCAGGGCAAGCAAAGACAAATCCTAAAGGGTTTTTTCAGTTATATCGTACTAAGACTAGGGAAAGGATAGGTCCATTAAAAACTGAGACAGGTCAAATAACAGATAGTGATGAAGAGATGAGTAGTATTTTTAATAAATATTTTGTATATGTATTTACTAAAGAGGAACTTAACAATATGCCTTCAGCCGAACAAGTCTATGTGGGTGGGGACGAGGACAGGTTGACGAGTTAAGCAGTTACCAGGGAGGATGTTCTTAAACAAATAGTAAAACTCAAACCAAACAAATCCCCAGGGCCGGATGAAGTGTTTGCCAGGGTGCTTAAAGAATGCAAAGAGGAGCTTTGTGACCCACTGTCAACCATATTTAATAAATCAATAGAGTCAGGCAGAGTGCCAGAATTTTGGAAAGTTGCTAATGTGATACCAGTTTTTAAGAAAGGAGATAGATCACTTGCGTCTAACTATCGACCAATTAGCCTAACGTCTATTGTGGGAAAGTTACTCGAATCCATAATAGCAAATAAAATTCGTCTTCATCTTGAAAAACATAAATTAATAATTGAGTCGCAACATGGTTTTATAAATGGCCGTTCATGTTTAACAAATTTGTTATCTTTTTATTCTAGCATTGTTGAGGCAGTTGATAATGGTAAGGATTGCGATGTTGTATACCTTGACTTTAGCAAAGCTTTTGATACAGTGCCACATGAAAGACTGATTAAAAAGATAGAGTCTCATGGTATTGGGGGTGCTATATTAAGCTGGATTAGGGCATGGCTATACCAAAGGAAACAGAGAGTTAGTATAAATGGAATCAAGTCAGAGTGGGAAAATGTTGTAAGTGGAGTGCCTCAAGGCTCTGTCCTGGGACCTCTGTTGTTTATAATATATATAAATGATTTAGATTCAGGTTTGAGTAGCAACATTTGCAAATTTGCCGATGATACGAAAATCGGTAGGGAAATTAATTCGGAGGAGGACTCACTATCACTTCAAGTTGATCTAGATAGGGTTTTGAAATGGTCAAAGGATTGGCAGATGCAGTTTAATGCTGATAAATGTAAAGTTCTGAGGTTAGGTAATGATGATAGAGTTACAAGATACGAGCTAGATGGTGTTGTGATTGCGAAGTCGGATTGCGAAAGGGATCTGGGAGTTATGATTAGTAAGAATTTAAAACAAAAGGATCAATGCATAAATGTTCGTAATAAGGCAAATCGGACACTTGGATTTATTAATCGCAGCGTTAGTAACAAGACACCTGGTGTGGTTCTCAAGCTATATCTTGCTCTAGTTAGGCCCCATTTAGATTATGCAGTTCAGTTTTGGTCGCCATATTATAGAATGGATATAAATTCACTTGAACGTGTCCAGCGTAGGATGACTAAGTTAATTCCCCAAATTAGAAATCTTTCATATGAAGAAAGATTAACAAAGCTTAAGTTGCATTCACTGGAAAGGCGAAGAGTTAGGGGCGACATGATAGAGGTTTACAAGTGGGTGAATGGACATAACAAGGGGGATATTATTAGGGTATTAAAAGTATCAACACAGGACAGAACACGAAACAATGGGTATAAATTGGATAAGTTTAGATTTAGGAAAGACTTGGGTAAATACTGGTTCAGTAACAGGGTTGTAGATTTGTGGAACCAATTGCCGCGTAACGTGGTGGAGGTGGGGTCCCTCGATTGTTTCAAGCGCGGGTTGGACAAGTATATGAGTGGGATTGGGTGGTTATAGAATAGGAGCTGCCTCGTATGGGCCAATGGGCCTTCTGCAGTTACCTTTGTTCTTATGTTCTTATGTTCTTATGTCAGTTCCTGGCCGGAAGAACTGTTTTTACCAGCAGGACCAGCCGGTGGATCGCTGACCGACCTCAACATCATATCATAAACAATATCGAGGACGAAAATCCAAACCTGTCGGTATTCAACCTAGAGTTCTGCAACACCGACAAAACATCAATGAAGATTACGTTCACCACAATAGCTGCGGCCACCCAGGCTGCCACACAAGGATTCTACTGCTTCGGCCTAAAAATACCACCCCACCAAATAAAAACGGAACGATACCATGAGACCCAGCAGTGCTCTAAGTGCTACGAGCTCTCCCACCTGACCAACAAGTGTCAGCACTCTGTCCAGAGGTGCAGCCTGTGCGCACTGGACCATCACTACTCCATATGCAAGGCAACAGTCCATCACTGCTTGCTCTGTGATGGCAATCACCCCGCAATTTCCTACCGCTGCCCCCGCAGACAGGAAATCATCAAGGCCCAGGTTGAAGTCAAAAGAAACAACTCGTCTACCTCCTCGACCAGAGCCCCAAGCGTTCAACTCACCACCTTAGCTCTCACTAGTCTCACAGAAGACTTTCCGGTCCTACCAACATGTGGCTCCTCCCAGCAGGCGACACAGCCTTCTCATTGGGAACCCAAGGTCCCACAGGCTCCTTCACAGCCCCCTGCATCACGTGCAGGCATTATCCCTGTTAGTAAACACTAAATCTAAAATATTATTTTCCCGTGTTGGTTCCTTAATGTATTGCGTAAGAAAGCAATCGTCAATTAATTCTAGAAAATCTTCTGCTTCACTATTCCCTGTTTTGTTCAACCAGTTTATTCCACTAAAATTAAAGTCACCCATGACATAAATACTGTTAGATCTAGATGCTTTAGATATTTCATCCCATAGGTGCTTTGCTTCCATTCTGTCTAAATTTGGTGGCCTATATATAACTCCTATTATAATATTATTAGCTTTTTCGTTTAATTCTATCCAAATAGTTTCTGTGTGTGGCTCAGTTTTGATTCCCTCTTTGAGACTACATTTCAAATTGTCCCTAACATATATGGCTACTCCACCTTCTCGTCTAATATATCTATCTGTGTGAAATAGTTTAAATCCATTTATTTGATATTCAGCTAATAGTTCTCTATTTTCTACATTCATCCACGTTTCGGTAAGTGCAATAATATCTATTTTTTCTGTGCAGACAAGAGCATTTAATTCGTTAATTTTATTTCTTAGACTTCTACTGTTAGTGTAATATACCCTAAGTGAATTGTTATTTTGAGGCCCTTCTCTTTCCCTGATCATTTTGCCAATTCCTTTCTCCCACAACACATACTTTTATTACCTCCTTCCTCCAAATCAATTCCCATACCTCTATCTACTAACATAACAGTAAGAATTTAAAACAAAAGGATCAATGCATAAATGTTCGTAATAAGGCAAATCGGACACTTGGATTTATTAATCGCAGCGTTAGTAACAAGACACTTGGTGTGGTTCTCAAGCTATATCTTGCTCTAGTTAGGCCCCATTTAGATTATGCAGTTCAGTTTTGGTCGCCATATTATAGAATGGATATAAATTCACTTGAACGTGTCCAGCGTAGGATGACTAAGTTAATTCCCCAAATTAGAAATCTTTCATATGAAGAAAGATTAACAAAGCTTAAGATGCATTCACTGGAAAGGCGAAGAGCTAGGGGTGACATGATAGAGGTTTACAAGTGGGTGCATGGACATAATAAAGGGGATATTAATAGGGTATTAAAAGTATCAATACAAGACAGAACACGAAACAATGGGTATAAATTGGATAAGTTTAGATTTAGGAAAGACTTGGGTAAATACTGGTTCAGTAACAGGGTTGTTGATTTGTGGAACCAATTGCCGCGTAACATTGTGGAGGTGGGGTCCCTCAATTGTTTCAAGCATGGGTTGGACATGTATATGAGTGGGATTGGGTGGTTATAGATAGGAGCTGCCTCGTATGGGCCAAGAGGCCTTCTGCAGTTGCCTTTGTGCTTATGTTCTTATAGTAACAATGTGAGGGAGTACTTATAATAACTATGTGGGGAGTACTTATAGTAACTATGTGGGGAGTACTTATAGTAACTATGTGAGGGAGTACTTATAGTAACAATGTGGGGGAGTACTTATAGTAACAATGTGAGGGAGTACTTATAGTAACTATGTGGGGAGTACTTATAGTAACTATGTGGGGAGTACTTATAATAACTATGTGGGGGAGTACTTATAGTAACAATGTGAGGGAGTACTTATTGTAACTATGTGAAGGAGTACTTATAGTAACAATGTGAGGGAGTACTTATTGTAACTATGTGAAGGAGTACCTATAGTAACTATGTGGGGAGTACTTATAGAAACTATGTGGGGAGTACTTATAGTAACTATGTGGGGGAGTACTTATAGTAACTATGTGGGGGAGTACTTATATTAACTATTATTATAGTGTGGGTTGGTGGTGTCGTGTTGATCCTTCTCTACGGACAACCCAACCCACAACTCGGTAGAGTGTTTATACTTTACCAGGAGATCACCCTGGGCGCTTCTGGCTCTTGGAGAAGGGCTCAACGTCACACGTTTAGGGGATGCAGCTCCAATACTTAGCCTAGTTATCACGTGCACACACCCACTCGTGCCACTGTGACTCCCCACTCTCTCCTTAGGTGATATGATCTCCTCAATCCCCTTTTGACTCATAGAAGAATCCAGTCAGAGGACAGGAGAGACATCTCCCGCCAACACATCACAAAGGCGCAGTGTGGTCACAATGCGATCCAAACGTCTTAAGGTCAGAGCTACTCCACTGGACGGTCATGCTATCGGAAGAAGCAATACTTTAAAGGTCCTGAAGGACGTAACTGGCCTCAAACAGGTAGGTGAAGATATCGTGCTCTACTTTTCATGTGAAGAGGAGCTAGAAAAACTCCTCACTAACGATGCCTTTCTTCGCAAAGAGCACTGCCTACATCCTCACTTCCCACGTCAGTTCCTGGCCGGAAGAACTGTTTTTACCAGCAGGACCAGCCGGTGGATCGCTGACCGACCTCAACATCATATCATAAACAATATCGAGGACGAAAATCCAAACCTGTCGGTATTCAACCTAGAGTTCTGCAACACCGACAAAACATCAATGAAGATTACGTTCACCACAATAGCTGCGGCCACCCAGGCTGCCACACAAGGATTCTACTGCTTCGGCCTAAAAATACCATCCCACCAAATAAAAACGGAACGATACCATGAGACCCAGCAGTGCTCTAAGTGCTACGAGCTCTCCCACCTGACCAACAAGTGTCAGCACTCTGTCCAGAGGTGCAGCCTGTGCGCACTGGACCATCACTACTCCATATGCAAGGCAACAGTCCATCACTGCTTGCTCTGTGATGGCAATCACCCCGCAATTTCCTACCGCTGCCCCCGCAGACAGGAAATCATCAAGGCCCAGGTTGAAGTCAAAAGAAACAACTCGTCTACCTCCTCGACCAGAGCCCCAAGCGTTCAACTCACCACCTTAGCTCTCACTAGTCTCACAGAAGACTTTCCGGTCCTACCAACATGTGGCTCCTCCCAGCAGGCGACACAGCCTTCTCATTGGGAACACAAGGTCCCACAGGCTCCTTCACAGCCCCCTGCATCACGTGCAGGCATTATCCCTGGTCTTCTTAAACTAGCGGAAAGGCTTGCAGGACCAGACAACCAGCGCTTTGTCAGTGAACTAAATGCATTATATATAAACAATGGCCTGGCCCCCATCATAGCCACTAGCGTAAATCTCACTGCCTCCTCTACCACTCCGGAGACTACCACCAGGACGACCACGACCATGCGGTCAACTTCAACACCGACTCCAGAACCGCCCATGACCCGGGCGACACAGAGGTAATTCCTTCTCCAGCTCCCAACACTCCTACCATCACTATCTCAGCAGCCGCGCTAGCAGACGTGCTGTCTACAAACGATAACAGCACCGAGGCCACGTCCCCAAACTCTAACGACAGCACTGCTCAGCCAAAGTCGCAGGCAAAGAAAAAACGGAAAACCTAGAGGGGCTACGCTAACCCCACCAGCTCCATAACTGGTATAGCCAGCCCTCCAAAACCATCATGAAGACCCCCATCCATCGCCACAATATTTCTAGTATCAGCCACTGATACAGATAATGGCTCCAAAGAGCCTCCACTTACGGGCTCACCATAGCCCGTGCTACTGGAACTTATTGTTCTGAGTAGCGAATCTTAAACAACAACAACCCTTTTGACTTATTAGTATTACCTTCTACCCTGTCCACAGCGGTGGTTCTTGGTTCTTTCTCTCTCTCTTCCTTTACTATTTCCTGGGAAGCCTCACTAGGACAAGGGCAAACACCAGCAAATTGGAATACATTTACTGGACAAAGCACATACACAATACATATACACATATAATAATAATGAATCCTATAGTCTATATTATTACAATCAGGGTGCACTCCAACACCATCAGAACTCTATTATCAGTTTATCAATTGGTATCCTATCTCCTGGTTCACCACCTGATATTATCAACCTCCTCAAGTAAATCAAGTCTACATACACTGTTGCACTATCAGCAAGAGAATATATATATATATATATATATATATATATATATATATATATATATATATATATATATATATATATATATATATATATATATATATATATATATATATATATATAAACATGTACGAGGAAAATCAGCATGTGAATGCAATAACATATATCAGTATAAATGTTCCTTGATACACAACAATGATCAATCGATCACCCTATTAGACCTAGAACACATACATCTGTAGGTAATCCAGCCTACGATTGTAACTCTAAACTTCAGTATAAAACACTCCGTGACATAAGAATGCAAACAATCACTCACCTCTCACTGCGTCTTGCACGCTAATGACAACCAAACACTATCAACTCCCTACAAGTAATCATTTAGAACCTCCCTCCCACATCTGGAAGTTCACTACCCTGATCTCTTCAGGTTCTTCCGGGTTTAACTACCAGGATCCTCTGCAGCTCCTCCAGGCTGCTACCTCCAGGCATGAAGTTCTCCTTGAGCAATTGCTTCACCCTTCTGCTAGGTTCCTCCACAGCTCTCTTGGCTGCTACACCATGAAGTTCCCTCGAGCAACTATGGTGCTTCACCACCTCTACAGAAGCACGTGACACTCCTCTTCACTGCTTCTCCTCACAGCTCGAGGTCCTCTGCTCCACTACCTTGGAGTCTCATCAACTACTCCCTCTGTGCTGGCTTCGAAGTTCTCAGCAACTTCTTCCCCAAAGACAAACCTGCAACCCATTGACACTCCAATGAAATTGTTTCCCCTTTAACACATAAACAAAAATAATCACACAATATGTTTGCCACAAACCTCTATCTGTCCTCTACATACTGTGAGAGTGGACTCTCCTGTTGGGCGGGTCCATGCTCCACCTCGCCTGGCGGGCCTCACACTGGGAGGGTCCTCCGCCATCAGGAGTCGGGCTCCCTCAGTTGCCTGCCAGCACTCAGAGGAGACGGATGTCGCTCCGTGTTCCTCCCTCTCCACTCTCTTATTTCAGGCTTTCTGCCTCACCAAAACATGTCTAACTTATCAATAAACATTGCTACTGTCGCTGGGCACACGACCAACTACAAGCAATCACTATGAACTGGCGTATATCGTGCTTACCACAGATTATCTGGTCGAGGGCGCTCCTCCCTCTGACGAAGCCTGGTCAGGGCGCTGCCACCGCCCACGATAATGTCTTTGGGCGGTTTAATAAACACTCCTCATCGCCCAGAACGACCACAACGTTCTCAGCTCAATTCCACAGCTGGCACGTCTGCACACACGTCTGCACACTTCTCTTCTCTTCGAGATATATCACTAGGGGTTCCCTTCTGACGGGAGCTCAATGGAGCGTGGCTTTTCCCCTGCGATGTCTGGCCTCAAGTGAGGTCAAAGCCCTCCAGAAGCGAGCCTCATGCCTCCAGCAAATTATCCACATCTCCTAACCAGTCATTTATCTGTTTCCTTATGCACTGCCCATAATCTTAAACTCCGTGTAAAATTTACCCAATTATTTTTACATATGAATCTTCATGTCTGTATTTCCGACCTCCTAGTCAGGTCAGGCTTGATAGAATAATTCTCAAAGGGGAGACTCGTTTCTCCTGCAGGCTGAGATCATAACACTCCCCTCCCCTTATTTTTGAGAGTAATTCCAGTGGCAAAGCTCGGGATAATACATCCGCCACCACACTGTCTCGTTCTTCAACCGATATACTCCCTTAGGAGTCTACAATTAGTTCGTTGCACCTTGCAACATCCGGCTCACAACTCTCCAGAAACATGATCTTCTCATAAACGATCTGACTTCTCTGGCACCTCTTGGCTAGGCCGTCCTCCTTGGACGCCTGCACTCCATCGGTCCACTCTACTTATTGTTTCCACCCTCTGTTACCTCGTCTTCTTCTCTTCACGTCCAGAGTCAGACATCTGTTGTCTGTACCTCCTCTGTCGTCTTCACACTTCCATCTACTGCCGTTATAATTTCGTCTCCTGCCATCATACTTCACTCCCTCATCTTCACCGACAATCCTCCCTTTCGTCTCCTCATATATCTGAGACCTCATCCTGTTTGACCTCCATCGAGTCCTCGGCTTTCTTCTATTCCTCCATGCTTGCATCATCATCCTCTTCCCACACTTCTCACTTCTATACCACTCCATTTCTTCTCCTTCAACTCTTCTTCGTTCCCTAAAAGTTTCCTCGAGCACTGTACTACAACCAACAGCACTTGACCATACATGTCGCTTTACCTCTCCTAGAGTGCTCGTAAGCATCTTTCCACACATACTGTCTCTTCTCCTTTCATTTTCTCGGCTATTACTCTTCTTCACTATCTCTCCTCCACGTTTTCTGTGAAACATGTCAACTCCTGACACCTCAAACAACTTAACTCCACTATCCATATGATTCTGTGCTGGTGGACAAGTTAACGCTCTACTCCCATTCTCAGTATGTCCACGTCCTTCCTCATTCCTACTCAGCACAGTTGCATTCACCTTCCGACTCTTGATTTCAGCCGTCTGAGCACTACTCAGGTCCATTCTCTTCACACGATTCTTCTCCGGCTGGGCCATCTTCACTTTTGACCTCATCGAGACTTCATTTTCCTGGATCGGACCTTCCTCAAACAGCCATGCTATATCTACGTCGATATCTTCTACCGGTTGAATCGACACTGTCTTATATTCTCTAGCGTCTCCCTCGTCGGCCACTTCTGCCTTCATCACTACCGAGACAGGGTTTTCAATGGCTTGGCGGTCTCCTGACTCATCTCCTCGGATGTCAGTCAGGTTCACACTCTCAGGTGTCCCACCCGTGCTGTGGCCTTCTGGGCACTCCTCTGGCGCAGTCTCCGCTATGGCTCTTGTCAACACCTTTGTCCCGAACAAGTCATTTCCCAGGATCACTTGGGCTCCTGGAATAGGTATGTCGGGGCATACTCCCAACATCACCTCCGCTGACACATATTCTGACCTTAGCTGTACAGCGCATGCGGGCATGTCACTCTCAGACAATAACCCATATACTTTTATCTTACTCCTGCCAGCTAATTGTCTATCATTCCCAATCAGGCTTCTCGTAATCAAGCTCTGATTAGCTCCGGTATCCCTTAAGATACCAACTTCTGCCTCAGGTTGGTCTCCTATACTTATCCAACCTTTGCTCATGAACGGCCTATACCTCTCGTTCACTAAGTTCGCTCTCTGTGGTTTGTCTTGGAACACATTAGTATATTTACTTCGGGGGTCACACATGGCCAGGGTCACAACTCTCTTGCCCTGCCTACAATCTCGCATCACGTGACCCAATCCGTTACAATTGTAACACCTCACCTGGGAAAAGTCTCTTTTATACGTACCAGAGCGGCTTTGACTTTGTTAAAACTTCATGGCACAGTCTCTGAGTACAAAAGACATGAAAATGGTACACCGCAAGGAGGTTTCTCAGCCCTCTTCTCTTCAACTGTTTAATGGAAAGAATAATGAAGTTGAAACTTCCACATCACTGCAGGCTGCTAAACTACGCGGACGACTTTGTCATCATCATAAAAGGAAGGGATGCGGCGCGCCTTGCACCCAAATGCTTAGACTGCATCAGTAAAGAGGCAAAACAGATTGGGATCAAACTCAACCCCTCAAAGTCAAAGGCCATGCCCATAAAAATAGCGAAGCCCAACATCCAACTCACAGTACAGGGTCAACCAATAGAATGGGTCGACACCTATCAGTATCTAGGAATCATCCTGGACACACACATGAATTTTAATGCTGAGGTCACTTACTTGAGAGAGCGAACTGCGGCCCGGACGGCAATCCTCAGGTCGCTAACCTCCCTTTCTGGAGGAGCCAATCTGCAAGTCCTTCGCACATACTATGTACAGGCAGTCAGATCAGTGATCGATTATGCCGCACCTGCACTCACAAATCTATCACACCAACAGTGGAAAAAGCTTGAAGTTGCCCAAAACAATGCTATGAGAGCTGCACTGGGAGCCCCCATGTGGACCAGGCTTGAAACTCTTAGACTGGAGACGGGTTTGCCCTCTCTACAAGAAAGAATATCACAAAGGACAGCTACAATTATCAGTAAGATAATTATTTCTTCTGATCCAATCCCAGTACGGAAGGCCTTGGTGGTTGGACTAGGCCAAAACAATGGAAACTCTTGGGTTGCAAGAGCAGGAAAAGTCTTAAACAGACTACATTTAAAAAACATGATTCTTGATAGAGAGGGTGATAATCCACACCCAAATTACACTCCTTCCGCGCCGTGGGAAGAGCCTACTTTCAAAATAGTAATAGAAAGTCTCCCAATGAAAAAGGCTGCCTATGATCCGACAATCCTAAGGCGCATAATAGAAGAGCAAATGTATAGCATAGCAGTAGCAGGAGCCACCCACATCTTCACAGACGGATCGGTGGACACAGAATATGAGAGTGCTGGCGCTGCTCTTTGCACAACCAGCGTACAGGCATATTGGAAACTGGGAGGACTAGTATCATCAACCCAAACTGAGCTGTTTGCCATACAACAGGCATTCACATATGTGATTGCACAAAACACTCAAAATGCAATCATACACACAGACTCAAAAGCTGCACTTCAAATACTAGGACAAAAACAGTGGAAAGATAATGTGGAAATAATTACCACCATTTTGTATCTTGGAACAGTCGCCAAAGGCAAAGGACTCAACATAACTTTAAACTGGATTCCATCCCATATTGGAATCCCATTAATGCTAAATTGGCAACTCGTCATCCACTGATACATAAAACAATTCAACCCAGCCTAGAGAACATAAAAAACATCATCACCAAAAAACTCTCACATCTCAACAAAGCCGACCTACACCAGAGAATAGCTGAAGGTTCGCCATCTGCAACATGGTATCTTCAGGCAACCAAATTAGAAAGGTTAAATATCCCAAAAGGAATCCACAGGGAAATAGCAGTTAGGTTATATAGACTACGTCTAGGTTACAGATGCAACTGGGAGATTTGTGAACCCCGACAGAGAGAGTGCATCTTCTGCAAAACTGTCACAGAAAAGTCATTACTTCACTATCTTCTGGAATGTGAAGCAACCAATGACCTTAGAAGAGCTTTAAGAGTTCCTGAATCATGCAGTGGCCACCCTGAAGCCATCAACGCAGCCACTCTCCTGGTCAACAAAGGTGTCCAGCAGCTGGACACCCTCATAAAGACTGTGAAGCAGTATCCTCCCCCGCGATAACAGCTTGATGGTTAAATGCAACCTCAGAATACTGAGAAAAAAAAATTGTACCACTTACGGGCTATTCATGCCCGTGCCACCTCTTGGGTGGCTTAATCTTTATCAATCATCAATCTTTGACTTTGTCCACTCGCATGAGAGTTCCTAGGGCCAGGTACACTACCTGCACTCTGTGGGGCTTTACTGGACTCTCGATTTCGTGGACAACGATTAGTTTCTCGTTTATCTCCTCCATCCTCACTTTCAGACGAAGTGCGCGACCTACTCCTCTGAGTTTTAGGGTACTTACTTTTATCTGCCCATTTATCAAAATTCTTCTCACCCCAGACTCTCCTGGGTCTCTCATAATTTCTTCCTCCCCAGACTCCACTGGATCTGCCATTGCTTCATCTCGCCTCGCTTCTCACTCTGTTCTCCCTCAAGCTCTTATATGCTTCAGTAATCATATCCGCCCTATCTGCGGCATCTTTCACCTCCTTTATCCCTGCTTCTTGGATCTTGAACTTCGTTTCGGGATGCATCATCTCCAAGAACTTCTCCATGACCATCAATTGCTTCAGGTCAGCGTAAGATCCGACTCCAGCAGCCTCAATCTACTTCTGGAATCGTCTTTCCAGATCCCTTGCTGTCTCAGCAAACGTACATGCTCCAACTTTGATCATCTCTCTGAAGCGCTTCCTATAAGCTTCTGGGGTTATCTGAAACGAACGCAATATGCTGCTCTTTACCGTGGCATAATCCTGGCACTCTTCCAGTGACAATTGGGTGTACGCCTCCCTGGCTGCACCGGTCAGTCTTAACTGGACCAGCTGGGCCCATTCCTCCTGTGGCCACTCCTTGATGCTGGCTACCTTTTCAAAGTGCTCGAAAAAGCTCTCTGCCTCTTCGGGAACAAACAAGGGAATGTCCTTCTCCCTAACTCTAACATCTGGTGAGTGTGATACCTGGGTGGTGCTCTCTGGCAACCCATGTTCAATCCTTTGCTCAGCCAAGGTTCTATTCGCTTCTATCTGCATTTGTTTTGTTCTCTCTTTTCTTTTTCAACTTGGGCTTTTTCTTCCTCCTGTTCCAACTCCAGTTCTCTTACTCTGGTTTTCTCTTTTTCTTTCTCCACCTCTAGTCTTGCTTTCTCTTGTTCCAACTCCAGTTCCCTCATTCTGGTTTTCTCTTTTTCTACTTCCCTTTTCATCTGGAGTTCTAACTTCATCTTTTCCAGCTGGAACTGTCTCTCCTTGTCCTCTCGTTGTTGCTGCATCTGGAGCTCTAACTAGAATCCCTCCAAGCTCCTATTTCGGCTACTCCTGCTACTGCGGCTGCTCCTGCTGCTGCTATATATCTACGTTAATTTTAACTCCAATAAAAAAAATTGATCTCATACATAATGAAATAGGTAGCTTTATCATTTCCTAAGAACAAAATTAGAGAAAATATATTAATTCAGGAAAACTTGGCTTATTAGGCAAATCGGGCCTTGCATAGTAGGCTGAGAAGTGCGTTCCGGCTACTAGGTACGACATATATATATATATATATATATGTATAGCCTAATAGCCAGAACGCACTTCTCGGCCTACTGTCCAGGGCCCGATTTGCCTAATAAGCCAAGTTTTCCTGAATTAATATATTTTCTCTAACTTTTTTCTTATGAAATGATAAAGCTACCCATTACATTACGAATGAGGTCAATTTTTTTTTATTGGAGTTAAAATTAACGTAGATATATGACCGAACCTAACCAACCCTACCTAACCTAACCTAACCTATCTTTATAGGTTAGGTTAGGTTAGGTAGCCGAAAATGTTAGGTTAGGTTAGGTTAGGTAGGTTAGGTAGACGAAAAACAATTAATTCATGAAAACTTGGCTTATTAGGCAAATCGGGCCTTGAATAGTAGGCATAGAAGTGAGTTCTGGCTACTAGGTACGACATATATATATATATATATATATATATATATATATATATATATATATATATATATATATATATATATATATATATATATATATATATATACATATATATACATATACATATATATATATATATATATATATATATATATATATATATATATATATATATATATATATATATATATATATATATATATATATATATATATATATATATATATATAGGGGTACCACCACTGGTTTAATTAAAGGGACCCACATCCTCGAAGAAGAAAATAAATAGTGTTCAGAGAAGACCTTGTGGATTCTCACTGAATACTTTAATCTTTTCCTCTCCTACCACCCCTATTATTTTTTTGTTTTTGTTTTTATTTGATTTTATTGCAATGTTACAGTTTACAGAAAACACACACTTATATAACAATATACCAATCAGTGTTCGAAGACCTCGTCCAGTTCCTCGGGGGTCGGGTGCGTACCCAAGATACAACACGCATTTCCCCTCTGAACAGCGACACTGAGGCGCTGGAACATAAAACTGGCCGCTCTATATATATATATATATATATATATATATATATATATATATATATATATATATATATATATATATATATATATATATATATATATATATATATATATATATATATATATATATATATATATATATATGTCGTACCTAGTAGCCAGAACGCACTTCTCAGCCTACTATGCAAGGCCCGATTTGCCTAATATGCAAAGTTTTCCTGAATTAATATATTTTCTCTATTTTTTTTCTTATGAAATGATAAAGCTATCCATTTCATTATGTATGAGGTGAATTTATTTTTATTGGAGTTAAAATTAACGTAGATATATGACCGAACCTAAACAACCCTACTATTATAGACTGTGGGTTGGTTGGTGTTGTCGTCGTTGATCCTTCTCTATGGACAACCCAACCCACAACTCGGTAGAGTGCTTATACTTGGAGATCACCCTTGGCGCTTCTGGCTCTTGGAGAGGGGCTCAACGTCACACGTTTAGGGGATGCGGCTCCAACACTTAGCCTCGTTGTCACGTGCACACACCCACTCGAGCCGCTGTGACTCCCCACTCTCTCCTTATGAGATATGATCTCCTCAATCCCCTATGACTTACTAGTATTACCTCCTACCCTGTCCACAGCAGTGGTTCTTGGTTCTTTCTCTCTCTCCTTCTTTACTACCTCCTGGGAAGCCTCACTAGGACAAGGGCAAACACCAGCAAATTGTGATACATTTACTGGACAAAGCACATACACAATACATACACACATATAATAATAATGAATCCTATACTCTATAGTATTACAATCAGGTTGCACTCCAACACCATCAGAACTCTATCATCAGCTTATCAAGTGGTATCCTATCTCCTGGTTCACCACCTGATACTATCAACCTCCTCAAGTTGATCAAGTCTACATACACTGTTGCACCATCAGCAAGATAATATATATATATATAGAAAATTAGAATTTGAATGCAATCACATATATCAGTATAAATGTTCATTGATACACAACAATGATCAATCGATCACTGTCAGTCCTGGAACGCATACATCTGTAGGTAATCCAGCCTACGACTGTAACTCTAAACTTCAGTGTAAAACACTCCTTGACATAAGAATGCAACAGTCACTCACCTCTCACTGCGTCTTGCACGCTAATGACAACCAAACACTATCAACCCCCTACTAGTAATCCACCAGAACTTCCCCTTCCACCTCTGGAAGTTCACTACCCTGATATCTTCAGGTTCTTCCGGGCTTCACTACCAGGATCCTCTGCAGCTTCTCCAGGCTGCTATCATGAAGTTTCCTTGAGTAACTACGGTGCTTCACCCTTCTGCTAGGTTCCTCCACAGCTCTCTTGGCTGCTACACCATGAAGTTTCCTCGAGTAACTATGGTGCTTCTCCACCTCTACAGAAGCACGTGACACTCCTCTTCACTGCTTCTTCTCCTCACAGCTCGAGGTCCTCTGCTCCACTATCTTGGAGTCTCATCAGCTACTTCATCTGCTGGCTTCGAAGTTCTCAGCAACTTCTTCCCCAAAGACAAACCTGCAACCCATCGACACTCCAATAAAATTGTTTCCCCTTTAACACATAAACAAAAATAATCACACAATATGTTTGTCTCCAACCTCTATCTGTCCTCTACATATAGTGAGAGTGGACTCCCCCGTTTTGGGCGGGTCCATACTCCACCTCGCCTGGCGGCGGTCCTCACTCACTGGGAGGGTCTTCCTCCGTCAGGAGCCAGGCTCCCTCAGTTGCCCGCCAGCGCTCAGAGAGGATGGACGTCGCTCCGTGTTCCTCCCTCTCCATTCTCTTATTTCAGGCCTTCTGCCTTATTAAAACATGTCTAACTTATAAATAAACATGGCTACTGTCGCTGGGCACACGACCAACTACAAGCAATCACTATGAACTGGCATATATCGTGCTTACCACAGGTTAACTGATCGAGGGCGCTTTCCCTCTGACGGCGTCTGGTCAGGGCGCTCCACACAGCCCACGAAAATGCCTCCGGGCGGCTTAATATTCACTAATTATCGCCCACGACTTGAGACCACACGTCCCCAGCTCGATTCCACAGCTGGTACGTCTGCACACTTCTCTTCCCTTAGAGATATATCACTAGGGGTTCCCTTCTGACGGGAGCTCAAACGAAGCGCGGCTTCCCCCTGCGATGTCTGGCACTCAAGTGAGGTCAAGGTCCTCCGGAAGCGAGCCTCACGCCTCCAGCAAAATGTCCACATCTCCTCGCCAGTCATTTATCTGTTTTCTTCTTCATTGCCCATAATCTCAAACTGTTACACATATCCAAGCAACTATTTTACATATGCGTTATCACCTCAATATTCGCTAGACCTTCTAATCAGGTCAGGCTTGATGAATAACTCTCAAGGAGGGAGACTCGTTTCTCCTGTAGGCTGAGATCATAACACTCCCCTCCCCTTATTTTTGAGAGTTATTCTAGTGGCTAGGCTCGAGATAACGCATCAGCCACTACATTGTCTCGCCCTCTTATGTGCGTTATCACCAGGTCATACTCTTGGAGCGATAAAAACCATCTGGTTAATCTCTGGTTTGCATGCTTCATTTTCTTCAGGAAAACTAGGGGATTATGGTCTGTATACACCGTTACTGGGTGTCCTCCCCCACTCACATACACTTCAAAATGTTTCAATGCCATCACCAGGGCCAAAGTCTCTTTCTCGACTGTACTGTACGACCTCTGGTGCTTAACGAACTTCTTCGAGAAGAAGGACACGGGGCGGTAAATTCCATCATTCTGCTGCGTCAGTACAGCTCCGGCCCCTATATCACTGGCATCTACAAATAACGTAAACGGCGCTTCAAAATCTGGCGACACTAGTACAGGTGCCTCAGTCAACAGTCTTTTGGTCTTCTCAAACGCTTCTTGTGCTGTTCCATTCCACTCCCACTTCTTGCTCTTTGATAGCAAACTCGTCATAGGAGCGGCTATGGTGGAGAAATTTTCACAGAACTTCCGGTAATACCCAATCATACCGAGGTATCTCAACAATTCTTTCTTACTCCTGGGCACCGGGAAGTTGTCAATGGCCTCCACCTTTGTTCTTACCGGAGCAACCTCGCCTTGCCCTACTATATATCCAAGGTACTCCAGGCGGGCTCTCCCGAACTCGCTTTTTGCCAAGTTGATCGTCATGTTGGCCTTCTCCAACCGATCGAACAAATCTAAAAGTCGATCCACGTGATCCTTCCAGGAATCAGCGAACACCACAATATCATCGATGTACACTGCACATCCAGTCACGCCTTGTAATACCTGATTCATTACTCGTTGAAAACAACTACCACTATTCTTCATTCCGAACGGCACCACTTTATATTGGTACAAGCCGTCGGGTGTCACGAACGCTGAGATCCTCTCTGCCTCCTCAGACAGGGGAATCTGGTAGTATCCCTTCAACAGGTCTATCTTCGAGACATACCGTGCACTCCCAATCCGATCTATGCAATCGTCAATGCGCGGTATCGGAAACGAGTCAGCGACCGTGAGTGCATTCACTTTCCTATAATCGGTACAGAACCGGTACGTGCCGTCACTCTTCTTCACGAGGAGGCACGGCGAACTCGAGTCACTGTCGCTAACCTCTGCCAAGTCGTTATCTAGCAGATACTTCACTTCTGCTCTCATTGCCGCCGCTTTCTCCGGGTTAACTCTGTAAGGGTGCTGCTTGATGGGCTCAGCACTCCCTATATTCACTTCGTGCACCGTTCTGCGGTGTCTTCTAGGCACGTCCGTGAATAACGACTTATTCCTCCGTAGGATCTCCACCAGCTCCTGGCGTTGGTCATCCTCCAAATGACCCAGACGCTCACCTATCTTGGCCAGGCTTTCTGTATTTGATATCTTCGCGCCATCGGCCCTCTCTAACTTACAGTTCTCCTCTTCTATCCCTTTGCCGTCTCCTCCACACAGCACCGTCGCCTGCAATGGGGTTTCCATCGGTTCTTCATCGCCTAGAGGCTTATCTCTGTCATAGTACCTCTTCCTCATGTTCACGTGGCAAACCTGTGACTTCCTCGGACGATCTGGCATGTGGATTACATAATTCACCTCCCCTAATGCCTTCTGGATGGTATATGGTCCACAAAATCTCGACTCGTATATACTTCCTTTTACCGGTAGCAGGACTAACACCTGATCTCCTTGAAATTTCCTGCCCTTCGCCTTCCTGTCGTGGTACCTTACCATCTCTGCCTGGGATGTCCTCAAATTTTCCTTGGCCAAATCTCTGGCCCTAGAGAGTCGCTCTCTAAAAGTCTTCACATATTTTCCCACGTCCACCTTAGGCCTATCCACGGTGAGCTGCTCCTTCAGCGCGCCCACTGGGCTCCTCACGGAGTGTCCGTACACCAGTTGAAATGGGGTGAATCCGAGTGATTCTACTACCGCATCCCTGATGGCGAACAACACGGATGGTAATGCCTCGTCCCAACTACTCCCTTCCTCAGCGCAGTATATCCTCAACAAGCTCTTTAGCGTTCCATGGAAACGCTCCAATGCTCCCTGCGACTGAGGGTGATACGGTGACGAGCGCACTTGCTCTACTCTCCATCCTTTCACAGTTTCCCTAAACAACTTCGACTGGAAGACACTCCCCTGGTCCGTCTGGATAACCTTGGGAATTCCTTCCCACGCAATGTAGTTCTGTAGTCTATCCAGAACGGCTCTCGACGTCACTCTTCTCAGAGGGATTGCTTCAGGGAAACGGGTGGCCGTGCACATTATGGTCAGTAAGTACTCGTGGCCTTTTCTGGTCCTCGGCAACGGACCTACACAGTCTATCAAGACTCTCTCAAAAGGCTCGCCAAATGCCGGTATGGGCTTTAAGGGTGCCTTTGGTATAGCCGGAGCCGGCTTACCTGCACGTTGGCACGCCAAACATGTCCTACAATATTTCTTTACCTCCTTCCACACGTTCGGCCAGTAGAAGTGCTCCTGCACCTTATTTAAGGTCTTCTTCACCCCCAAGTGCCCTGCCATATCTACGGAGTGGGCTAGTTCTAACACAGCCGCCCTAAACTCCTTCGGCACTAACACTTGGTGCTTCTCCAACCATACCTTATCTGCGCCGGCTTTGTCCGGTTGCCATTTCCTTATTAGTACATCATCGTCCAAGTAGTAATACACGGGGGACTCCGGACATGAATTTCCCCCTTTTGCCTCCCTGATTAGATCTATAAACTCCTCTTTCTGAGCCCTAATCATGTCCGCTCGGTTCACGCTGAACTTTTCAGGTAGGGTCATTTTCACTTCCTGTCTCCTCGAATCCTCATTCTTCTGAGCTCGATCTTCGTCGAACAGCCCAGACATGTCCATGTTGACCTCCTCCCTTGGTGGAGTCGACACTGCCATATCATCTCCAATGTCTTCCTCGGCGTCTACGTCCGAATCTGTCACTACACAGGCCGGGTATACGATGACTTGACTGTCCTCTGCCTCATCTTCAAGGATGCTGGCTAGATCTATCTTGTCTGGCGTTCCACTTGTACCGCGGTCCTTCTGGTTCACCTCCGGCACAGCTTTTACTATCAGCTCTGGCAGCACCTTGGACCCACACAAGTCGTTCCCCAGGATCACTTGGACTCCTGGAACAGGTATGTTGGGGCACACTCCCAACATCACCTCCGCCGACAAATAATCTGACTTCAACTGGACAGCACACACGGGCATGTCACTCTTAGACAACAACCCATGAGCCTTTATCCTCCTACTGCCAGCTAACAGTCGATCATTTCTTATTAGGCCTCTCAGAATCAAGCTCTGATTGGCTCCAGTATCCCTGAGGATACTAACCTCCACCTCGGGTTGACCTTCTATGCCGACCCAACCTTTACTAATGAACGGCCTATACCGCTCGTTCATCAAATCTACCTTCTGTGGTTTGTCTTGTTGTACATCAACGTACTTCTTCCGGGGATCACATGTCGTCAGGGTCACGACTCTCTTGCCCTGCCGACAATCTCGCATCATGTGACCTGATCTGTTGCACTTGTAGCATCTCATTTGGGAGAAATCTCTCCTATACGCCCCCGAGTAGCTCTGACTCTGCCCACTCGTATTGGAGTTCCTCGGGCCAGATGTACTACTCATACTCTGTGGAGCTTCATTGGACTCTTGTCTCCTCTGCACACTTTTATTTTCCTGCTTACCTCCAGCAGGCGGACTCGGCAACTTTCCTTCCTGGGGCTTAAAACTAGCTGGTCTGCTTGTCTGCCCCCCAAAACTTCTTCCTCCCCAGACTCCATTGGATCTGCCATTGCTGCGTCTCACCTCGCTTCTCACTCTGTTCTCCCTCAAGCTCTTGTAGATTCAGATTCAGATTCAGATGTTTATTCAGGTAAGGTATATACATACAAGTGATGTTACATTAATGGATTGATATATAGATAGAGCTAGTACATACAATGCCTAAAGCCACTATTACGCAATGCGTTTCGGGCAAGAAAAACATTAATATCTAGAACTTAATACTAATTGAGCATAAAGAATAAAAAGCGTTGAGAACAAATACAAATAAAGATAAAAAAAGGGGGAACATGACTGAAAAAGCAGCACAAATACAATAGGTTGACAAACAGTGTTGATTAAAAAAAAAAAAAAAAATAACAGACATGGGTTGACAATAGAGGAGTGAGGTAGATTACAGGGAATTTATTAGGTAGTGTTTAGTTTTTATCTTAAACTGGTTGAGAGAGGTACAGTCTTTAACATGGTTGGGAAGGTCATTCCACATTCTGGGCCCCTTGATTTGCAGAGCATTTCTAGTTTGATTAAGACGTACTCTAGGAATATCAAAACTGTATTTATTTCTGGTGTGGTGCTCATGGGTTCTGTTACAACCTTCTATGAAGCTTTTAAGATCAGGATTGGCATTATAGTTTAGCGTTTTATATATGTATAAAACACATGAGAGAATGTGCAGTGACTTAATATCTAACATATTCAGAGATTTGAGTAGGGGTACCGAGTGATGTCTGGGGCCAGAGTTGGATATTGTTCTAATAGCGGCTTTGTGTTGGGTAATTAGAGGACGTAAGTGATTTTGGGTAGTAGAACCCCAAGCACAAATACCATAGTTGAGATAAGGATAGATAAGGGAGTAATAGAGAGTCACCAGGGCAGGGCGTGGTACATAATATCTGATCTTAGAAAGAATGCCCACAGTTTTTGAAACTTTTTTTGATATATTTAGAATGTGTCCCTGGAAATTCAGCTTGTGGTCAATGAGAATGCCAAGGAATTTGCCATCTAATTTGTTACAAATTTGGGTATTGTTTATTTTGAGATTTATAAGACTAGAGGATTTATTGCCAAACAGAATATAGAAAGTTTTGTCAATGTTAAGGGTGAGTTTGTTGGCAGTTAGCCAAAGATGGACTTTATTTAGCTCAGTATTTACTGTGGCATTTAGAGCAAGAGGGTCAGGACTGGAGTAAATGAAGGTTGTGTCGTCAGCAAATAGAATTGGTTTGAGGTGTTGGGAGGCATTTGGAAGGTCATTAATGTAGATGAGAAAGAGGAGAGGGCCAAGTATGCTGCCCTGAGGAACACCAATGTTGATGGGTAGGGTGGGAGAAATTGTATTATTCACAGAAACATATTGGAGCCTGTCAGTAAGGTAGGACTCGAGGTATTGTAGGGAGTGTCCTCTGACTCCATAATGATGTAATTTAAGAAGAAGGTTATGGTGGTTGACAGTATCAAAAGCTTTACGCAGGTCCACAAATAACCCAACAGGGAACTCCTTTTTATCAAGAGCTGTATGAATCGAGTTAAGCATACTAATAAGTGCATCGTTAGTGCTTTTTTTGGGTCTGAAGCCATATTGGCAAGGGCTAAGTATATTGAGTTTGGCTAGATATGAGTAAAGCTGCTTATATATAAGTTTTTCAAAAATTTTTGACAAGTTTGGCAGGATTGATATAGGTCTGTAGTTGTTAACATCTGTGGGGTCACCACATTTGTGGACAGGCGTTACTCTCGCTTTTTTTAGAATATCTGGAAAGGTTTGGAGTTCAAGTGACTTGTTGAAGAGCAAAGCAATAGCAGGGGCTAAAGATCTGGAGGCTTTTTTGTAAATTAAAGTTGGTATCTCCTCAAGGGCACCAGACTTGGTTTTAAGGGAAAGGATTATCTCATTGACGTCAGTGGAGTTAATAGGCTTTAGGTACAGAGACTGTGGATAGTTACCTGTAAGATAGTCCTTAATGTCAGTACTGGAAGATGGAATATCATTTGCAAGGGATGAACCAATGGAAGAGAAGAACCTATTGAACTCAATAGCAGAATCAGAGGCTGAAAGCTGACCATCGTTATTAGACAGGAGAGTCGGTTTGTTATTTAAAGATTTCTTTGATCCCAATATTTGTGAAATTGTGCTCCAAGTTTGTTTAATGTTGCTCTTTATTTGAGTAAATTTATCTTCGTAGTATTTAGTTTTGGCTCGTCTAATTATCTTAGATAGCAATAATGAGTAATTCTTTGAGAATTCTTTGGAGACAATTCCTAACCTATACTTCTTCTCAAGGTCGTGTTTTTTGTTAATGGATTTCAGTATTCCCTTTGTAAGCCAAGGATTGTTAAGCCTTTTGCTTGTGACTTGTTTTGTAAGCCTAGGACAGTGGGTGTTATAAAGGCTAAGAGTTGTTTGTAGAAAAGATTGCACTGCTAGGTTGATGTCCCCGATGTTACCTAACTCGGACTCCCAGTTGACATTATCAGCAGCAGTTATAAAATTGTTTATAGCAGTTTCATTGTGCAGCCTAAAGCTTAACTCCCTTGTTTCTAGAGGTGGTTTGCTAATGTTAGTTAAGAGAAATGTGGGGTAGTGGTCTGTAGTGCTATCGGTGATTATACCTGAAGTAAGCGGAGAGGTTATGTTGGTCCAGATGTGATCTAGAGTCGTGGCAGTGCTATCAGTGATTCTAGTAGGTCTAGTGATTAAGGGTATGAGGAGGCAGGAATTCATACAGTTGAGGAAGCTAACAGCAGTAGGGTGTTCTGGCTCGCAGAGGTCAATATTAAAGTCCCCTGCGATAATTAGGAGGTTTTTGTTCAGTCTGTTATCAAGTATTAGATTTCTAAGGTTTGAGTTGAATACAGACACATCAGTGTTGGGAATTCTATAGACTGCACCCACAGACAGGACAGACTCGGCACCCTTGACTCTGAAGCTGGCGAAGATATACTCCCCATAGCAGTCTCTAGTACTAATTTCTTTTAAGCATGTTAGTTCTTGGTGGTAGTAAAGAGCAGTGCCACCACCTCTCTGAAGTTGACGACAGTTGTGAATTGCTGAGTAGTTAGGCATGTTAAAGAGTTGAGTAGTATCCTCTTTCAACCATGTTTCAGTAAGTATAATAAAAGAGAATTTGTTGCCAATAGTTTCAATCAAGGCACTAACATCACGCTTGTACGCTTCAGTAATCATATCTGCGGCATCTTTCACCTCCTTTATCCCTGCTTCTTGGATCTTGAACTTTGTTTCGGGATGCATCATCTCCAAGAACTTCTCCATGACCATCAGTTGCTTCAGGTCAGCGTAAGATCCAACTCCAGCAGCCTCAATCCACTTCTGGAATCGTCTTTCCAGATCTCTTGCTGTCTCAGCAAACGTACATGCTCCAACTTTGCTCATCTCTCTGAAGCGCTTTCTATAAGCTTCTGGGGTTAACTGAAACGAGCGCAATATGCTGCTCTTTACTGTGGCATAATCCTGGCACTCTTCCAGTGACAATTGGGTGTATGCCTCCCTGGCTGCACCGGTCAATCTTAACTGGACCAGCTGGGCCCATTCCTCCTGTGGCCACTCCTTGATGCTGGCTACTTTTTCAAAGTGCTCGAAAAAGCTCTCTGCCTCTTCGGGAACAAACAAGGGAATGTCCTTCTCCCTAACCCTAACATCTGGTGGGTGTGATACCTGGGTGGTGCTCTCTGGCAACCCATGTTCAATCCTTTGTTCAGCCAAGGTTCTTTTCGCTTCTATCTGCATTTGTTTTGTTCTCTCTTTTTCTTTTTCGACCTGGGCTCTTTCTTTTTCGACCTGGGCTTTTTCTTTTTCTTTCTCCTGTTCCAACTCCAGTTCTCTTACTCTGGTTTTCTCTTTTTCTATTTCCAGTCTGGTTTTCTCGGCTTCATTTTTCATCTGGAGTTCCAATTTCATCTTTTCCAGCTGGAACTGTCTCTCCTTGTCCTCTCGTTGTTGCTGCATCTGGAGCTCTAACTGTAATCTCTCCAAGCTCCTATTTCGGCTACTCCTACTACTGCGGCTACTCTTGCTGCTCCTACTCGATCCCTGGGATCTCACTTCATCCTGCCCATCATCCTCCTTTCCACTTTCAGCTCCTTTCTGGGCTCCTTGTTCTGCCGCTTCACTTCTGGCTCTTAACTGTCTCAGGATCTCATCCTTCATCCCAGCTACTTTAGATGCTTTCAACCTAATGCCACATTTTTCTGCTATTTGCTTCAATTGATCCCTCGTGCAACCTTCCAAGTCCTCAGGCTTGCCTGACTCCACAAATGCTTGCACCTTATCCATCTTTGTCCAGTGAGTCTTCCCAAGAGAGAGAATATACACCTGCGGTCACACAGTTTATCTATTTCAGCAAGGGTGTACAAATCCACTCTTGGACAGGGTGTGGGTGTGTCAGTTCACTCTCCCGGACAGGCCCCCAATTTATTATAGACTGTGGGTTGGTTGGTGTTGTCGTCGTTGATCCTTCTCTATGGACAACCCAACCCACAACTCGGTAGAGTGCTTATACTAGGAGATCACCCTTGGTGCTTCTGGCTCTTGGAGAGGGGCTCAACGTCACACGTTTAGGGGATGCGGCTCCAACACTTAGCCTCGTTGTCACGTGCACACACCCACTCGAGCCGCTGTGACTCCCCACTCTCTCCTTATGAGATATGATCTCCTCAATCCCCTATGACTTACTAGTATTACCTCTTACCCTGTCCACAGCAGTGGTTCTTGGTTCTTTCTCTCTCTCCTTCTTTACTACCTCCTGGGAAGCCTCACTAGGACAAGGGCAAACACCAGCAAATTGTGATACATTTACTGGACAAAGCACATACACAATACATACACACATATAATAATAACGAATCCTATACTCTATAGTATTACAATCAGGTTGCACTCCAACACCATCAGAACTCTATCATCAGCTTATCAAGTGGTATCCTATCTCCTGGTTCACCACCTGATACTATCAACCTCCTCAAGTTGATCAAGTCTACATACACTGTTGCACCATCAGCAAGATAATATATATATATATAGAAAATTAGAATTTGAATGCAATCACATATATCAGTATAAATGTTCATTGATACACAACAATGATCAATCGATCACTGTCAGTCCTGGAACGCATACATCTGTAGGTAATCCAGCCTACGACTGTAACTCTAAACTTCAGTGTAAAACACTCCTTGACATAAGAATGCAACAGTCACTCACCTCTCACTGCGTCTTGCACGCTAATGACAACCAAACACTATCAACCCCCTACTAGTAATCCACCAGAACTTCCCCTTCCACCTCTGGAAGTTCACTACCCTGATATCTTCAGGTTCTTCCGGGCTTCACTACCAGGATCCTCTGCAGCTTCTCCAGGCTGCTATCATGAAGTTTCCTTGAGTAACTACGGTGCTTCACCCTTCTGCTAGGTTCCTCCACAGCTCTCTTGGCTGCTACACCATGAAGTTTCCTCGAGTAACTATGGTGCTTCTCCACCTCTACAGAAGCACGTGACACTCCTCTTCACTGCTTCTTCTCCTCACAGCTCGAGGTCCTCTGCTCCACTATCTTGGAGTCTCATCAGCTACTTCATCTGCTGGCTTCGAAGTTCTCAGCAACTTCTTCCCCAAAGACAAACCTGCAACCCATCGACACTCCAATAAAATTGTTTCCCCTTTAACACATAAACAAAAATAATCACACAATATGTTTGTCTCCAACCTCTATCTGTCCTCTACATATAGTGAGAGTGGACTCCCCCGTTTTGGGCGGGTCCATACTCCACCTCGCCTGGCGGCGGTCCTCACTCACTGGGAGGGTCTTCCTCCGTCAGGAGCCAGGCTCCCTCAGTTGCCCGCCAGCGCTCAGAGAGGATGGACGTCGCTCCGTGTTCCTCCCTCTCCATTCTCTTATTTCAGGCCTTCTGCCTTATTAAAACATGTCTAACTTATAAATAAACATGGCTACTGTCGCTGGGCACACGACCAACTACAAGCAATCACTATGAACTGGCGTATATCGTGCTTACCACAGGTTAATTGATCGAGGGCGCTTTCCCTCTGACGGCGTCTGGTCAGGGCGCTCCACACAGCCCACAAAAATGCCTCCGGCCGGCTTAATATTCACTAATTATCGCCCACGACTTGAGACCACACGTCCCCAGCTCGATTCCACAGCTGGTACGTCTGCACACTTCTCTTCCCTTAGAGATATATCACTAGGGGTTCCCTTCTGACGGGAGCTCAAACGAAGCGCGGCTTCCCCCTGCGATGTCTGGCACTCAAGTGAGGTCAAGGTCCTCCGGAAGCGAGCCTCACGCCTCCAGCAAAATGTCCACATCTCCTCGCCAGTCATTTATCTGTTTTCTTCTTCCTTGCCCATAATCTCAAACTGTTACACATATCCAAGCAACTATTTTACATATGCGTTATCACCTCAATATTCGCTAGACCTTCTAATCAGGTCAGGCTTGATGAATAACTCTCAAGGAGGGAGACTCGTTTCTCCTGTAGGCTGAGATCATAACACCTACCTAACCTAACCTAGCCTATCTTTATAGGTTAGGTTAGGTTAGGTAGCCGAAAAAGGTAGGTTAGGTTAGGTTAGGTAGGTTATGTAATCAAAAAAACATTATTTCATGAAAACATGGCTTATTAGGCAAATCGGGCCTTGCATAGTATATATATATATATATATATATATATATATATATATATATATATATATATATATATATATATATATATATATATATATATAAATATATATATATATATATATGTCGTACCTAGTAGCCAGAACGCACTTCTCAGCCTACTATGCAAGGCCCAATTTGCCTAATAAGCCAAGTTTTCATGAAATAATTGTTTTTCGACTACCTAACGTACCTAACCTAACCTAACCTATCTTTTTCGGCTACCTAACCTAACGTAACCTATAAAGATAGGTTAGGTTAGGTTAGGTAGGGTTGGTTTGGTTCGGTCATATATCTACGTTAATTTTAACTCCAATAAATAAAAATTGACCTCATACATAATGAAATGGGTAGCTTTATCATTTCATAAGAAAAAAAATAGAGAAAATATAATAAATCAGGAAAACTTGGCTTATTAGGCAAATCGCGCCTTGCATAGTAGGCCGAGAAGTGCGTTCTGGCTACTAGGTACGATATATATATATATATATATATATATATATATATATATATATATATATATATATATATGTCGTACCTAGTAGCCAGAACGCACTTATCAGCCTACTATGCAAGGCCCGATTTGCCTAATAAGCCAAGTTTTCCTGAAGAAATATATTTTCTCTAATTTTTTTCTTATGAAATGATAAAGCTACCCATTTCATTATGTATGAGGTCAATTTTTTTTTAATGGAGTTAAAATTAACGTAGATATATGATCGAACCTAACCAACCCTACCTAACCTAACCTAACCTATCTTTAAAGGTTAGGTTAGGTTAGGTAGCCCAAAAAGTTAGGTTAGGTTAGGTTAGGTAGGTTAGGTAGTCGAAAAAACATTAATTCATGAAAATTTGGCTTATTAGGCAAATCGGGCCTTGCATAGTAGGCAGAGAAGTGAGTTCTGGCTACTAGGTACGACATATATATATATATATATATATATATATATATATATATATATATATATATATATATATATATATATATATATATATATATATATATATATATATATATATATATATATATATATATGTATATATATGTGTCGTACCTAGTAGCCAGAACTCACTTCTCAGCCTACTATTCAAGGCCCGATTTGCCTAATAAGCCTAGTTTTCCTGAATTAATATATTTACTATATTTTTTTTCTTATGAAATGATAAAGCAACCCTTTTCTCTATGTATGAGGTCAATTTTTTTTTATTGGAGTTAAAATTAACGTAGATATATGACCGAACCTAACCAACCCTACCTAACCTAACCTAACCTATATTTATAGGTAAGGTTAGGTTAGGTAGCCAAAAAAAGCTAGGTTAGGTTAGGTTAGGTAGGTTAGGTAGACGAAAAAACATTAATTCATGAAAACTTGGCTTATTAGGCAAATCGGGCCTTGAATAGTAGGCTGAGAAGTGCGTTCTGGCTATTAGGTACGACATATGTATATATATGTATATATATGTATATATATGTATATATATGTATATATATGTATATATATGCATATATATATATATATATATATATATATATATATATATATATATATATATATATATATATAAATATATATTATATATATATATATATATATATATATATTTATATATATTGTCGGAATCCGACACACAGATAATAACATAGTCTCCCCTTTCAGTATTCCCTTCAGGAATGAAAATGGGTGATCCCGTGACGTCAGAGACGACGTCGTATATTTACATCAACTAATACTGTTTATACAACAGTCTTGTATCTAAATTTAACAAAAAAGTACTTAACAAGACTGAATATAATTACTAACACCAAAATATAGCTTGACCCCCTTGTTAATGTAACATTACTTTAGAGATGGCACCATGCCCTCAGGGGCGTCGGCCCAGAGCGTTACTTACCTCACAACAACAACAAACAAAACACGCTGTAGAGAGCTCCAGAAGCTGATTCTCCAGACACCCAAATTACGTGTCAACAACCAGCAACACAGCCTCTCAACATCACAGCAACGACCGTATCTGTCTTACCAAGTATTTGTATATTAATCCAGTGCACTGTTTAGTATCAATAGGCAGGCAGTCATGATGTATGAATAACACCCCACAAAAGTACGTGTACCCCATTTAACACCCACCTATTTCATGCCATACCTGTAATTATATATTTAGAGAACAGCTATTAATTCCTTGTATCCCATACAGGTAAATTGTGATTTGGAATAGCAAGAAACAGAGCAGACAGTTGGCCTTACACATTTACCTAGCTGTATGCCAGGGCTTGTAGTCTCCACAGCCGCCATTACATGGCACAAAGAGGCACAGGGCCACACCCATATTGATGCTACCGTTACACAGCCTTAGCAGGCCCCTTAACAGGAACAGCTAAGCCCTCTTTAGTTATAGTAGTATTAGTATTCATAATTAGTAATTATTACTAGTAGATTAGACCACCATATGTGGTATGATATAATGATATTAATAAGGTAAACAATTTGTGGTTTAAGAATGAGCCATCTCAAAGTGGTGTAAGCTACAAATTGTCCCTCCAACTGTGAGATAATTTCAGGCAGTTTAATCAAGTACATACATTCCACTCAATTAATTCTTACTTACTAAGAAAATAAATAAGACAAAACTTTATCTTATTAAAGTCAGTTAAAAAAAAAAGAGAAAAGCTGCTTGGAGTTTCCCCACACACACACACACACACACACACACACACACATATATATATATATATATATATATATATATATATATATATATATATATATATATATATATATATATATATATATATATATATATATTTATATATATATATATATATATATATATATATATATATATATATATATATATATATATATATATATATATATATATATATTATTATTAAATATGACCGAAAAAGTAAGATTAATAATTCTAGCACGAATTTTCTCTATCTTTCATATGTTTCTTTTCACTGTTGATGGTAATTCAAAGATCAATTCTCCAAAATTCATTTTTATTTCTAGTCTGACGCGACACTTGAGCGCGTTTCGTAAAACTTATTACATTTTCAAAGACTTTAGTTTACAAACACACAACTGAAACTGAATAGAGCTTACACATCTTCGAGGTTTATATCTACATTTGGGTGAGGTGGATGAGGTGAAAAACGAACTTTCAACAATGAGTATTCAATGGGTATTAAATTCCAACACAAGACAGAACACGAAACAATGGGTATTGATTGGGTATTAAATTCAAACACAAGACAGAACACGAAACAATGGGTATTGAATGGAAGTGATTGTAGAAAGTCTATTGGTCCATTTTTCTTGATGCTTCTATATTGGAGCGGAGTCTTGAAGTGGGTAGAATATAGTTGTGCATTAATTGGCTGTTGATTGCTGGTGTTGACTTCTTGATGTGTAGTGCCTTGCAGACGTCAAGCCACCTGCTATCGCTGTATCTATCGATGATTTCTGTGTTGTTTGCTAAGATTTCTCTGGTGATGGTTTGTTTGTGGGAAGAGATTATATGTTCCTTAATGGAGCCCTGTTGCTTATGCATCGTTAAACGCCTGGAAAGAGATGTTGTTGTCTTGCCTATATACTGTTTTTTAGATGCTTACAGTCCCCAAGAGGGCATTTGAAGGCATAGACGACGTTGGTCTCTTTTAAAGCGTTCTGCTTTGTGTCTGGAGAGTTTCTCATGAGTAGGCTGGCCGTTTTTCTGGTTTTAAAGTAAATCGTCAGTTGTATCTTCTGATTTTTGTCTGTAGGGATAACGTTTCTACTGACAATATCTTTCAGGACCCTTTCCTCCGTTTTATGAGCTGTGGAAAAGAAGTTCCTGTAAAATAGTCTAATAGGGGGTATAGGTGTGGTTTTAGTTGTCTCTTCAGAGGTTGCATGGCGTTTCACTTTCCTTCTTATGATGTCTTCCACGAAACCATTGGAGAAGCCGTTGTTGACTAGGACCTGCCTTACCCTACAGAGTTCTTTGTCGACTTGCTTCCATTCTGAGCTGTGGCTGAGGGCACGGTCGACATAAGCGTTAACAACACTCTTCTTGTACCTGTCCGGGCAGTCACTGTTGGCATTCAGGCACATTCCTATGTTTGTTTCCTTAGTGTAGACTGCAGTGTGGAAAACTCCGCTCCTTTCCATGACTGTTACATCTAGAAAGGGCAGCTTCCCATCCTTCTCCATCTCGTAAGTGAAACGCAACACAGAATTCTGCTCAAATGCCTCCTTCAGCTCCTGCAGATGTCTGACATCAGGTACCTGTGTAAAAATGTCGTCAACATACCTGCAGTATATGGCCGGTTTCAAGTTCATGTCGACTAAGACTTTTTGCTCGATGGTACCCATGTAGAAGTTTGCAAACAGGACACCTAGGGGAGAACCCATGGCCACCCCATCTACTTGCTTATACATGTGCCCATCCGGGCTCAAGAAGGGTGCCTCTTTAGTACAAGCTTGGAGTAGTTTCCTTAGACTGTTTTCTGGTATGTCAAGAGGAGTACAGGCCGGATTACGGTACACTCTGTCGGCTATCATCCCGATTGTATCATCCACAGGTACGTTGGTAAACAGAGATTCTACATCCAACGAGGCTCTTATCCCTGTGGCCCGTGTTCCCCGCAGCAAGTCAACAAATTCCTTTGGAGACTTCAGGCTGAAGGCACAAGGGACATAAGGAGTCAGCAAGCCGTTGAGTCGTTTCGCCAGTCTGTACGTGGGTGTGGGTGTCTGGCTGATGATTGGCCGAAGTGGGTTTCCAGGCTTGTGTGTCTTGACATTTCCATACGCATATCCAGGTTTATATTCCCCAATAATCTTTGGCAGGTGGAGTCCAGATTTCTTGGCGTTCACAATTTCGATCAATTTGTTGACCTTTGCTTTCAGTTCGGCTGTAGTGTCCTTCGTTACCCTTTGGAATTTAGTTTGGTCAGAGAGTATGAGGTTTATTTTCGCCAGATATTCGTCTTTTTAAGAATGACGTATATTGGCGACTTGTCGCCTCTCCTGACAACTATCTCCTTGTTCTCATGAAGGCTCTTAGCTGCCGCTTTGAGCTCGGGCGACAGTATGGTGCTTCTGTAGTTGCCTCTTCTGTAGTGGAGTTGGAGATTCTGTTGGACGACATATTCGACCTCGAAGCACAAAAGAAGGTCACCACCAAAGATACCTTACAAGGTGAACTTATTGCGGAAGGAGGAAAGAATCGAGGCAACTACAGAAGCACCATACTGTCCCCCGAGCTCAAAGTGGCAGCTAAGAGCCTTCGTGAGAACAAGGAGATAGTTGTCAGGAGAGGCGACAAGTCGCCAATATACGTCATTCTTAAAAAAGACGAATATCTGGCGAAAATAAACCTCATACTCTCTGACCAAACTAAATTCCAAAGGGTAACGAAGGACACTACAGCCAAACTGAAAGCAAAGGTCAACAAATTGATCGAAACTGTGAACGCCAAGAAATCTGGACTCCACCTGCCAAAGATTATTGGGGAATATAAACCTGGATATGCGTATGTAAATGTCAAGACACACAGGCCTGGAAACCCACTTCGGCCAATCATCAGCCAGATACCCACACCCACGTACAGACTGGCGAAACGACTCAACGGCTTGCTGACTCCTTATGTCCCTTGCTCCGTCAGCCTGAAGTCTCCAAAGGAATTTGTTGACTTGCTGCGGGGAACACGGGCCACAGGGATAAGAGCCTCGTTGGACGTAGAATCTCTGTTTACCAACGTACCTGTGGATGATACAATCGGGATGATAGCCGACAGAGTGTACCGTAATCCGGCCTGTACTCCTCTTGACATATCAGAAAACAGTCTAAGGAAACTACTCCAAGCTTGTACTAAAGAGGCACCCTTCTTGAGCCCGGATGGGCACATGTATAAGCAAGTAGATGGGGTCGCCATGAGTTCTCCCCTAGGTGTCCAGTTTGCAAACTTCTACATGGGTACCATTGAGCAAAAAGTCTTAGTCGACATGAACTTGAAACCGGCCATATACTGCAGGTATGTTGACGACATTTTTACACAGGTACCTGATGTCAGACATCTGCAGGAGCTGAAGGAGGCATTTGAGCAGAATTCTGTGTTGCGTTTCATTTACGAGATGGAGAAGGATGGGAAGCTGCCCTTTCTAGATGTAACAGTCATGGAAAGGAGCGGAGTTTTCCACACTGCAGTCTACACTAAGGAAACAAACATAGGAATGTGCCTGAATGCCAACAGTGACTGCCCGGACAGGTACAAGAAGAGTGTTGTTAACGCTTATGTCGACCGTGCCCTCAGCCACAGCTCAGAATGGAAGCAAGTCGACGAAGAACTCTGTAGGGTAAGGCAGGTCCTAGTCAACAACGGCTTCTCCAATGGTTTCGTGGAAGACATCATAAGAATGAAAGTGAAACGCCATGCAACCTCTGAAGAGACAACTAAAACCACACCTATACCCCCTATTAGACTATTTTACAGGAACCTCTTTTCCACAGCCCATAAAACGGAGGAAAGGGTCCTGAAAGATATTGTCAGTAGAAACGTTATCCCTACATGCAAAAACCAGAAGACACAACTGACGATTTACTATAAAACCAGAAAAACGGCCAGCCTACGCATGAGAAACTCTCCAGACACAAAGCAGAACGCTTTAAAAGAGACCAACGTCGTCTATGCCTTCAAATGCCCTCTTGGGGACTGTAAGCCTAAAAAAAAACAGTATATAGGCAAGACAACAACATCTCTTTCCAGGCGTTTAACGAAGCATAAGCAACAGGGCTCCATTAAGGAACATATAATCTCTTCCCACAAACAAACCATCACCAGAGAAATCTTAGCAAACAACACAGAAATCATCGATAGATACAGCGATAGCAGGCGGCTTGACGTCTGCGAGGCACTACACATCAAGAAGTCAACAGCCAATTAATGCACAACTATATTCTACCCACTTCAAGACTCCGCTCCAATATAGAAGCATCAAGAAAAATGGACCAATAGGCTTTCTACAATTACTTCCATTCAATTCCCATTGTTTCGTGTTCTGTCTTGTGTTTGAATTCAATACCCATTCAATACCCATTGTTTCGTGTTCTGTCTTGTGTTGGAATTTAATACCCATTGAATACCCATTGTTGAAAGTTCGTTTTTCACCTCATCCACCTCACCCAAATGTAGATATAAACCTCGAAGATGTGTAAGCTCTATTCAGTTTCAGTTGTGTGTTTGTAAACTAAAGTCTTTGAAAATGTAATAAGTTTTACGAAACGCGCTCAAGTGTCGCGTCAGAATAGAAATAAAAATGAATTTTGGAGAATTGATCTTTGAATTACCATCAACAGTGAAAAGAAACATAAGAAAGATAGAGAAAATTCGTGTTAGAATTATTAATCTTACTTTTTCGGTCATATTTAATAATATATGTCTACAGGAAAGACTGCTACCAAAATATACTAATATATATATATATATATATATATATATATATATATATATATATATATATATATATATATATATATATATATATATATAACTGAAAACTCACAGCCCAGAAGTGACTCGAACCCATACTCCCAGGAGCCACGCAACTGGTATGTACAAGACGCCTTAATCCACTTGACCATCACGACCGGACATAATGAGGTGATAGCCGAGGCTATTTGAACCACCACACCGCCGGCACTCGGATAGTAATCTTGGGCATAGCATTTTACCAAATCATCTCATTCTTTGGGGCACACGTGAGGAACACAAATGCGAACAAGCCTGAATGGTCCCCAGGACAATATGCAACTGAAAACTCACACCCCAGAAGTGACTCGAACCCATACTCCCAGGAGCCACGCAACTGGTATGTACAAGACGCCTTAATCCACTTGACCATCACGACCGGACATAATGAGGTGATAGCCGAGGCTATTTGAACCACCCCACCGCCGGCACTCGGATAGTAATCTTGGGCATAGCATTTTACCAAATCACCTCATTCTTTGGGGCACACGTGAGGAACACAAATGCGAACAAGCCTGAATGGTCCCCAGGACAATATGCAACTGAAAACTCACACCCCAGAAGTGACTCGAACCCATACTCCCAGGAGCCACGCAACTGGTATGTACAAGACGCCTTAATCCACTTGACCATCACGACCGGACATAATGAGGTGATAGCCGAGGCTATTTGAACCACCCCACCGCCGGCACTCGGATAGTAATCTTGGGCATAGCATTTTACCAAATCACCTCATTCTTTGGGGCACACGTGAGGAACACAAATGCGAACAAGCCTGAATGGTCCCCAGGACAATATGCAACTGAAAACTCACACCCCAGAAGTGACTCGAACCCATACTCCCAGGAGCCACGCAACTGGTATGTACAAGACGCCTTAATCCACTTGACCATCACGACCGGACATAATGAGGTGATAGCCGAGGCTATTTGAACCACCCCACCGCCGGCACTCGGATAGTAATCTTGGCATAGCATTTTACCAAATCACCTCATTCTTTGGGGCACACGTGAGGAACACAAATGCGAACAAGCCTGAATGGTCCCCAGGACAATATGCAACTGAAAACTCACACCCCAGAAGTGACTCGAACCCATACTCCCAGGAGCCACGCAACTGGTATGTACAAGACGCCTTAATCCACTTGACCATCACGACCGGACATAATGAGGTGATAGCCGAGGCTATTTGAACCACCCCACCGCCGGCACTCGGATAGTAATCTTGGGCATAGCATTTTACCAAATCACCTCATTCTTTGGGGCACACGTGAGGAACACAAATGCGAACAAGCCTGAATGGTCCCCAGGACAATATGCAACTGAAAACTCACACCCCAGAAGTGACTCGAACCCATACTCCCAGGAGCCACGCAACTGGTATGTACAAGATGCCTTAATCCACTTGACCATCACGACCGGACATAATGAGGTGATAGCCGAGGCTATTTGAACCACCCCACCACCGGCACTCAGATAGTAATCTTGGGCATAGCATTTTACCAAATCACCTCATTCTTTGGGGCACACGTGAGGAACACAAAATGCGAACAAGCCTGAATGGTCCCCCAGGACAATATGCAACTGAAAATTCAAATAGCCTCGGCTATCACCTCATTATGTCCGGTCGTGATGGTCAAGTGGATTAAGGAGTCTTGTACATACCAGTTGCGTGTCTCCTGGGAGTATGGGTTCGAGTCACTTCTGGGGTGTGAGTTTTCAGTTGCATATTGTCCTGGGGACCATTCAGGCTTGTTCGCATTTGTGTTCCTCACGTGTGCCCCAAAGAATGAGGTGATTTGGTAAAATGCTATGCGCAAGATTACTATCCGAGTGCCGGCGGTGGGGTGGTTCAAATAGCCTCGGCTATCACCTCATTATGTCCGGTCGTGATGGTCAAGTGGATTAAGGCGTCTTGTACATACCAGTTGCGTGGCTCCTGGGAGTATGGGTTCGAGTCACTTCTGGGGTGTGAGTTTTCAGTTGCATATTGTCCTGGGGACCATTCAGGCTTGTTCGCATTTGTGTTCCTCACGTGTGCCCCAAAGAATGAGGTGATTTGGTAAAATGCTATGCCCAAGATTACTATCCGAGTGCCGGCGGTGGGGTGGTTCAAATAGCCTCGGCTATCACCTCATTATGTCCGTCGTGATGGTCAAGTGGATTAAGGCGTCTTGTACATACCAGTTGCGTGGCTCCTGGGAGTATGGGTTCGAATCACTTCTGGGGTGTGAGTTTTCAGTTGCATATTGTCCTGGGGACCATTCAGGCTTGTTCGCATATATATATATATATATATATATATATATATATATATATATATATATATATGTCGTACCTAGTAGCCAGAACGCACTTCTCGGCCTACTATGCAAGGCCCGATTTGCCTAATAAGCCAAGTTTTCCCTGAATTATATTTTCTCAATTTTTTTCTTATGAGATGATAAGCTACCCATTTCATTATGTATGAGGTCAATATTTTTTTATTGGAGTTAAAATTATCGTAGATATATGACCAAACCTAACCAACCCTACCTAACCTAACCTAACCTATCTTTTTAGGTTAGGTTAGGTTAGGTAGCCGAAAAAGTTAGGTTAGGTTTGGTTAGGTAGGTTAGGTAGTCGAAAAACAATTAATTCATGAAAACTTGGCTTATTAGGCAAATCGGGCCTTGCATAGTAGGCAGAGAAGTGCGTTCTGGCTATTAGGTACGACATATATATATATATAATATATATATATATATATATATATATATATTGTGACGGTAACGCGTTGGTGTTCGGCTGTTTAAGGCTAGGGGTATGGCCTCGTCACATAGTTATAAAAAAAAATAGAAAAACTGGAACGTCGTCTGTGGTAAGGTAAGGAGAAGACACACAAAACACAAGTAAATTTTAACAATGAAATTTTAATTACGTTAATTAATCAAAACATGAAAAAATGGACAAACAAATTTGTATAATAAAATCAATCAATCAAAATAATAAGAATACTTAAATGACACAATGAAAAGTTACGTTAAGGCAAAATAACAAGAAGTGCAACACAAAAATAAATGGGAGGTGCTGGAATATTGGCTTTAAGCTATCACCTCTCTCAGTACACGCTAACGTCTAGCTGGGAGGAGTGATAACTACGAAAGCACTGAACATTCTGAGGTCTGAGGTCGTGGCGACCCCAGACATCAAGTAGTATGGGGGGGCGAGTGCAGGTGCAGCCAGACCGGCGACCAATCAGCGGGGCCGGTAGCGATCAACGAGTAGTTTGGCGGTTTGAGTCTGAACAGGTGTCTCTGGCTGCAACGTTTTGCGCTCTGGCAAGCCTTGCTGGTGTTGTTGTCGTTGTTGGACATTTCTTCCATAGTAGTTTTATATAACCACAACGACGTAATTGTGGAGGGAAGAGCAGGCTCAATCTCTTGAAGGAGATTATCGTCACAATATATATATATATATATATATATATATATATATATATATATATATATATATATTATGTATTTATATATTTCCCCATATATATATATATATGTGACGGTAACACGTTGGTGTTCGGCTGTTTCAAAAGCTAGGGGTATGGCCTCATCACATATAGAAACAAAAAAGAGAAAATCTGGAACTTCGTCTGTGGTAAGGTAATGGGAAGACACACAAAACACAAGTAAATTTAACAATGAGATTTTAATTACATTAGAAAAGCAAAACATGAATAAAATGGACATACAAATTGGAACATAAAATCAATCAATCAAAATAATAAGAATAATCAAATGGCAAAATGAAAAGTTACGTTAAGACAAGTGAGTAATAACAAGTGAACAATATACAATGCAAAATATGGGTGCAGGAATATTGGCTTTAAGCTGCCACCTCTCTTAGTACACGTAAGCCAGAGCTTAGTCTACCAACGAGATGTGTTAACTTGTTGAAAGCACTGGATATTCTGAGGTCTGCAGGTCGTGGCGGCCCCAGACATCAGGTAGTGTGTCGGTGGAGGAGCGGGTGCAACTGACCACCAGCCAATCAGCGATGAGCAGGCGACGGACAGGTAGTTTGGTGGTTCGAGTGGTGGAGGCGGAGCAGGTGTTCCTGGTGCTGAATACGTTTGCTCTCTGGCAAACCTTGGAGTTGTACTTGTTGGATATCTCTTCCATATTAGTTGTATAGTGACGAACTTAGGAGGGAAGAGCAGGCTCAATCTCTTGAAGGAGATTATCGTCACAACTCTCCCCCGAAGCCTGCGGTTCTGGAAGAAGTACGTCGTTATGTGGAGGAGTAATAGATGGAGTCGCTTCTACTTCATAAACTCTGGAGAGAGCATTGGCTAAGATGTTGTCAGAACCTTGGTATAGCGTATCTCCAGGTTGAATTTCTGCAGTTATCAAGCCCATAGTAGAAGACGTTGAGATGAGAAGTGGGCGTGCTGCAGGAGGTGTAGGATGGTGTGGTCCGTGTTGATGGTAGACCAATCACTTTTCAGGTGTGGAGCAAAGTGCTGGAGCTTCAGGATGATGAAGAGTAGCTCCTTGCCAATTGTTCCGTAGTTCCTTGTAGCAGTAGTCGCTGGCAGGTGTATTCTCCTCGCCTCGTTGCTGCATCACGACACCGCCAACGTCGGTACCACTGGCGTCGACATGGAGGATGAAGGGCTTATCTGACGAGGTGAGAGTGGAATTAGAATATGGCAAAGGAGCACTATTAGGGTCCTGAAAATGGTTGGGATTATCAATATGGATTTTTGAATGAGAAAGCGTGGACTCCTTGTCGGTGCTTTCGGGAGGAGAAGCTGGGAAGGTCTCACTGTGGATGTATGGTTCTGCAAAAGTAGAATAATTTGTCATGACAGTGGGAGGAGTACCATTATATTGCTTCAGGAGGTTGACGTGGCACAGCTGGGTCTTCCGCCGCCTATCTGGAGTCTCGAGAACGTAGTTGTGGTTGTTTCTGCACTCCTTGATGCGGTATGGTCCTGAAAACCTGTTTTGTAAAGGAGAACCTGGGATAGGGAAGTATGCTAGCACGAAGTCTCCCGGCTTAAATTTTCTTACTTTGCTGGTCTGGTCGTAATGAGTCTTCATCCTCTCCTGGGCTTTCAATAGATTATCATGGGCAAAACGGTGGACTCTCTCTAGAATGTGTTGAAGGTTTTGAAGAAACTGGGGCACATTCTGATGCTCACTGAAGGTGGCATCTCTTAGAGAGTCTTTGAAAGCCTTAAGGGGAGTACGGTACTTACGGCCGTAGAGCATCTCATAAGGAGATACTCCTAGGGACTCATTGGGAAGACTTCGGTAAATACACATAATCAAATCAATTTGCTTATCCCAATCCTTAGAGGTTTCACTACAAAACTTTTTCAAGAGTGCTTTGATAGCCTGATGACTACGCTCAAGAGAACCCTGTGAAGCAGGATGATAGGGGCTGGACAATACCTGTTTGATGTTGAACTCCTCCAGTGTCCTTTTGAAGAGATCACTGGTGAAGTTGGTACCACAGTCGCTCTGAATCTCCCTGGGAAATCCGTATTGAGTGAAGATCTTCAATAGATGCTTTACAACCGTAGCAGCCGTGATGTTCTTCACTGGAACTGCTATGGAAAATCTGGTGGTAGGACACAGGATGGTTAAGATATAGGCGTTACCTGAACTGGTTCGAGGTAAAGGACCAACACAGTCTATTATAAGTCTGTGGAAAGGTTCCGCAGGCACCTGTATGGGAATCAGTGGCGCTCTGGGAATGGAGATGTTCGGTTTGCCTGCCATCTGACACGTATGACACTGTTTTACGTATTGTTTGACGCTATTTACCATACCTGGCCAGTAGTAGTCTTGACGAATCCCATGGTAAGTTTTGTTGAATCCGTAGTGGGAGAGTGCTCCGTGGGCCAGGTGTAGAATAGTGGGCCGCAGGCTGGTAGGAATCACAAGTTGTTCGATGTTGGCCCAATCGTCCTCCTCCTTCAGTTTACTGGGTCTATATCTGCGGTAGAGCAAGTCGTTCTCTAGGAAGAACCCAGGAATACTGTCGGGTTGAGTCTCAGCCTGGAAAAACAATGGTGTTAAGGTAAGATTTTCCCTCTGCAACTTACGGAACTCCAACTTGGTCAGATTCGGGGGTAGTTTCTGAGGGTCTTGAGGGACAGCGGTAGCAGTAGAGTCAGCTGGCTGTGGACGTGCGGCTTGTGCATGGGTGGTCACTAGAACCGGAGGAGAAACTTCATCACTCTCTTGAACCTCTGCTGGAACATACTCAAGTATAGGGTTAATTGGCACAGAGGTACACACCTGGGGTTTGTCCATGACGTTCAGGTTGGTCGGTTGCAGGTCTTCTGCCAAGTCGTTGCCTAGGAGAAGTTGCACTCCAGGCATGGGAAAAGGCTTTTCCCTGACGGCGACTTGGACTTCTCCGTTCACGAAGGGACAATCCAGGTGGACTCTGGCGAGAGGATAAGGAGTGGTAGCGGTGAGGTCAGTGATGAAGACAGTTTCTCCGGTGTAGGCGATGTTGGGCACAGCCGACTTCAAGATGATCGATTGAAGAGCCGCTGTGTCCCTCAAGATCTTCAATTTGAAACGTCCCTCCGGATTTGAACCGTTGCCAGAGACAGTTCCAGTATACAGGTGGTTACTGAAAAGAGAAAGATCATTAACATTAACACCAACATTCATCACAGGCTTACCGGACTTAGGAGGAGTTGGTTTGGGTTTCTGTGTGTCAGTGGTTCCTTTGTATTGAGACTTACCACACTTGTCTATGGTATGTCCATAGAGTCTACAATACTTGCAGTACAATTGCGAGCCAGCCTGTTCGGTACTCGCTTTCTCGTAACTGTACCACGACTTCTTACTGGAGGATGGTTCGGGTGTCAGCCGGTGGATGAGGCTGTAAGTGTCAGCCGACTTAGCACACTTCAGGTAGTCGGTTTCTTCTTTATCTGCTAAGTATAGACGGACAGGAGGCGGCACACGCCTCAAGAATTCTTCAACTAGCATCAGGTTGACGAGTTCTGTAAAAGTAGAGACATGTGCTGCTTCCAGCCATTTCATAAAATATCTCCGTTTTGTGTTAGCAAACTCGAAGAAGGTAGTGGTACTTGCCTTCAGGTGGTCACGGAATTTCCTTCGATAACTTTCTGTGGAGAGGAGGTAGGCGTCCACACTGCTTGTTTCAGAGTCTGGTAGTCATTCTCAGACGCCAAAGTACTGAGTGTGACTGCAGCTCTACCTGTAAGATGGACTCTGAGAAGTGTGGCCCACTGGTCGACAGGCCAACTGAGTTGATTAGCAAGGGTTTCAAAGGTGGTAAAAACACATCAACTTCTGCTTCTACAAAGGATGGCATTAACTTACTTGCATGTGATATATTAAAACTGATGGGAAGATTGGCAGTAGCTTGCTGGCGTTGAGCGAGGTGGGAAGTTTCCAACGCGATTTCTTGTTGACGACACTCTAGAGCCAGAGTCGCTTGTTGCTTGTTATGTTCGCGTTGCATCTCCAATTCGCGTTGTTTTGTTTCAAGCTGTACTCTTTCACGTTCACGGAGTAAGGCAAACTCACGTTCTTGTTCTTCTCTCCTCAAGGCAGTTTCACGTTCTTTGAGGGCGATTTCACGTTCTTGTTCTTCTCTCCTCAAAGCAGTTTCACGTTCTTGTTCTTCCCTTCGTATGGCAGCTGCTTCTCTTTGCTGCTCGAGGGCTTCCCTTTGCTGCTCACGTTCAATCTTGGCCAGCTCTAGTTTGAGTTTCATCGTTGCTAAATCAGTTTATCTGCAATATAGTAAGTTTCATGAGTTTCAGAGTCTATCTTACCTTGCTCTAAATAGTGATCCAGCAACAGGTTGTGTAGTTCATTTCTGTTGGCTTGGTAGAGAACTTCTAGTTGATACTCATGTGCAAGAGTTTGTAATTCAGTCTTCTTGGCACGACTTAAAGACCCCATTTCACCTGCTGGATTTGCAAGGAAAGTTTGGAGACGAAACATGGTGAAATTAGCAAATAAATGTACAACGAATATACCGTTATATAGTGAATGTCAGAAATAGGACAACGTGGCAACTGGTACCTATCCTGTGGAATCTTTAACAATTAAAGTTAAGTACAAGATGTTAAATGATTAATTTAAATCAAAGGCGCAGGAAATCTTGTACCCGGTACTCATGTAAGAGGATAAGGGCAAGAAAATCCTACTAAACAAATGAAACAGAGTTTCGAAAACAAATGAAACAGTTAATTGCCTCAAAAGTAAAATTTGTAGTCCAAGGATGTAGGCATACCTTGCCGAATCTCTATAGGACATAAGCAAGTTTTTCCTACTGAAATTAATATGATACTTAAAGAATTAGCGAACTTTTGTGCTCTGAAAAAGTAAGCTAATTCCCTACCGTTGTATGTATCATCATCTCTGACTGACGTGTAGGGGTGCGAGGTGTCAACTGGTGACGAGAACTGCTGCTGAGGTCCCAATTCAGCAACTAAAGTTCGAGCTAGAGGAACTATGGCCCTCTTTGTCCTCCTACAGTCAGATTGCAGAAGATTAGGTGCACTTGACCCGGGGCAGACCACAGTACCAGGGTACCAATATGATGATCTGTCAAAAATATGAGAAATATCCAAGGGACAAAAGATGGTAAACACGAGTAATAACACGGAGGGAAAGATGACCAATTAAGAGTATGACTGAGGCCTACAGTCACCACGTAATCCAAAGTTGTCTCACCTTCACGATATGCTACTCTCGTAATGCACAATACACTCCGCACCATATAAAATGAAATTGAATATGAAAAATAGTAAAAGCTACGTTACCAAAGTTAAATACGCTTACCATTAATTACTACTTGGCACCAGTACCTGAGTGAACCTCCTAGGACAGGCCCCCACTTAATATGTGACGGTAACGCGTTGGTGTTCGGCTGTTTCAAAAGCTAGGGGTATGGCCTCGTCACATATAGAAACAAAAAAGAGATAATCTGGAACTTCGTCTGTGGTAAGGTAATGGGAAGACACACAAAACACAAGTAAATTTAACATTGAGATTTTAATTACGTTAGAAAAGCAAAACATGAATAAAATGGACATACAAATTGGAACATAAAATCAATCAATCAAAATAATAAGAATAATCAAATGGCAAAATGAAAAGTTACGTTAAGACAAGTGAGTAATAACAAGTGAACAATATACAATGCAAAATATGGGTGCAGGAATATTGGCTTTAATCTGCCACCTCTCTTAGTACACGTAAGCCAGAGCTTAGTCTACCAACGAGACGTGTTAACTTGTTGAAAGCACTGGATATTCTGAGGTCTGCAGGTCGTGGCGGCCCCAGACATCAGGTAGTGTGGCGGTGGAGGAGCGGGTGCAACTGACCACCAGCCAATCAGCGATGAGCAGGCGACGGACAGGTAGTTTGGTGGTTCGAGTGGTGGAGGCGGAGCAGGTGTTCCTGGTGCTGAATACGTTTGCTCTCTGGCAAACCTTGGAGTTGTACTTGTTGGATATCTCTTCCATATTAGTTGTATAGGGATGTATAGCGACGAACTTAGGAGGGAAGAGCAGGCTCAATCTCTTGAAGGAGATTATCGTCACAATATATATATATATATATATATATATATATATATATATATATATATATATATATATATATATATATGTATATATATATATATATATATATATATATATATACATATATATATATATATATATATATATATATATACATATATATATATATATATATATATATATATATATACATATATATATATATATATATATATATATATATATATATATATATATATATATATATACATATATATATATATATATATATATATATATATATATATATATATATATATATATATATATATATATATATATATATATATATATATATATATATGACAATGTCAGACCACGGAGGAAAAATGAAACAGGAATTTCCTTAAGTACTTTCGTATATTAATACATCTTCAGAAGGAGTCCTGAAGATGTATTAATATACGAAAGTACTTAAGGAAATTCCTGTTTCATTTTTCCTCCGTGGTCTGACATTGTCACATTTTTAATCACGTGTTTATTTTCGTGATATACACACACACACACATATATATATATATATATATATATATATATATATATATATATATATATATATATATATATATATATATAAATGATACGAAAATTGGAATATGCAGCGGTTGTATGGTGCCATATATCAAGAAGCACGTAAGTAAACTGGGAACGGTGTAAAGGCATGCTACAAAATGGCTTCCAGAACTGAAAAACAAGAGCTACGAGAAGCTAGCTTTTTTCATTATGCCAAAGCCAGAAGAAAGAAGAGAAAGAGGTGATATGATCACTACGTAGAAGATAGTAACAGGAATCTACAAACTTGAAAAAGAGGAATTCCTGAGATCACCAACTTCTAAAACAAGAGTACACAGATTCAAGGTAAGGAAACCTAATGACTGAAAAATTATTAGAAATCTTCCTTTTGCAAAGAGAGTGGTAGACGGTTGGAACAAGCTAAGTGAGAAGATGATTGAGGCCAAGACCGTCAGTAGTTCCCAACGTTAAACGACAAAGAGTATTGGGAACACGGGACACCACGACCGTAGCTCTCATTTTGTAACTACCCTTAGACAATTACGCACACACACGCCTGTGCGCGCGCACGCCTGCCTGCGAACACGCTGCTATGTAAATAATACGAGATAGATTTATACCCGAACAACAGGTGGAACTTTTTTACAAACAATACATTTGAGGTTTTATGAATGTTGTGATCGTCTTAGAGTAGTTAAATTAAGTTTTGTGATCATATTCAATAATGCTTGCTGTCTAAGGCTGATGATAAATAAAACATAGGTACTTTTAAGAACTTTAATTATGGATGTTTTCCATTTATGACTTTCTGGTTAACATTGTTCTGCTGTGAGCTGTAGAACGGGACCATCAACACCGCGTGTTCCTGACATAACACATTAACAAACATGATAACATTAAGCATAATATGGGCTCCTGGAGCAGTTAGTGTCCTGCCATGTCTCTACGGCTGCCTGTACACGCCCTGGAAGATCTACGGCTGCCTGTACACGCCCTGGAAGATCTACGGCTGCCTGTACACGCCGAGGAAGATCTACGGCTGCCTGTACACGCCCAGGAAGATCTATGGCTGCCTGTACACTCCCAGGAAGATGTACGGCAGCCTGTACACGCCCTGGAAGATCTACGGCTGCCTGTACACGCCCAAGAAGAGAATGTTGCTGGTATCGTTATCTTGAATGAGAAAGACGAAGGGTCGGTCACACGAGAACACGCGACGAGGTCTAGAGAACGTAAGGCTGAAGACCAGAGCTGTCGCAGCAGCAGCCTCCGAACCCTCCTCGTTCACCTCTATCACGGCCTTATGGATGCTATTGGTAACCAGCAAATTGCCAGTAGGATGATAATTAGAGAGGTCGGCAGCATCAGTGAACAGGTCCTGGATCCCGAGGGTGTTGAGAGCCTGTGGTAGAGATGAGAGTGTTACAGGTAACATACAACACGTTGCTATTCACCTCAAGCTGGTCTCTCTCCCTGCCGACAGTGTAACAATGTACATATAGAACAGCGCCGGTATGCAGACGGGTCTTAATAAGGGAGGCAAATGTCTGACGATCTCTTGGTGTGCGTTGGCTACTGACGGCACTAAGGTTGTAGTTAGTATACACAACGGACCATCTGTGTACACAGCGGATCACCAGTGTACACAGTGAACCATCTGTGTACACAGCAGACCATCTGTGTACACAGTGGACCATCTGTGTACACAGCGGACCATCTGTGTACACAGTGGACCATCTGTGTACACAGAGGACCATCTGTGTACACAGCGGACCATCTGTGTACACAGAGGACCATCTGTGTACACAGTGCACCATCTGTGCACACAGTGAACGATCTCTTGGTGGGAAGTAACGCACAGGGATCTGGTATATATAATATGTCAAGCCACAAGGGTGAAGAGACGTGACACCGGGATCTGGTATATATAATATGTCAAGCCACAAGGGTTAACAGACGTGACACAGGGATGTGGTATATATAATATGTCAAGCCACAAGGGTCAAGAAACGTGACACAGGGATCTGGTATATATAATATGTCAAGCTACAAGGGTCAAGAAACGTGACACAGGGATCTGGTATATATAATATGTCAAGCCACAAGGGTCAAGAGACGTGACACAGGACAAAGTAAACCAATGGTTCTAGAGGCAGTGGAGAGAAGTGCAAGAGAGGAAGACAAAGGCCTGGACAAAGTAGAGAGAGCTCGGACGAGAGGAAAATAGACGCTCTTGTTACAACTCTGGGTTCCTTAGTTGGAAACCAGAGGTCAAATTGAGCTCTAAATAAGTACTTTACATTATTTGATAGGACTGCTGATGCATTTTTGTTCCTATCTTCCTTGCCAGACGTAAGACGAACCATGTTTCTCACAGAACATTCAGACTCTGAGCTTGTTGTTGAATATTAAGCACTGAACTAGTTATCAACTATTCTTAGAACTATTAAAGTAACCAGTTTTGTACGTCGGTGAAAATTTGTAATGTTTATAAGCTGTACGATCAGCTGGTTATCTTCCCGGCAACAACAACTGGAGAGAGCTCGAACTGGAGGCTCCGACAGCCTTGTCTGGACTGCTGTGGTTGAGCCAACACCTCTCCTGTGTGGCTCTGTCTCCTCCTCCTCTTCCCTTACCTTAGCCAGTGTCTAGTTTACAAAGCTAAGTACCGCGTTGCATGTACGTATCTGGCATAAGTGTGTAGTAATGTGTATAGGCTTCGCTAGTGTTTATATTGCTAAGTTACTCTAAGGGGTCTCAGTGGAACCACGTGTGCTCAAGGGATACCAAGCTACCTAGAGTCCTTGCTAGTGTCCCTTGCCTGGTAGACTTTACCCTAGCTTGTCCCAAGTGTAAGCCTTGCATCCTATCTATTTTTTTTTTTTGGAACAAGGTAGTTAACATAAGATAGTGTGGTAAAGTAGTTATTGTTATTGTTGTTAATGTATATGGGGGGTTGTTAAGAGGGTTTAATAAATAAGTTAGATTTTAAAGGAGTATCCATTCTTCCTGTGTAGGGGATCAGTGATCAACTTCTAGTCTGACGTATTACTTCAAGCAACTTCTTTAATATGGTTTTATGTTCGTACTGGGGGCCGGGCCTATCTGATCTCCTCTAATTTTGATACCTTCTGATTCTAGCTGTTGGCCCTTCTCATTAATACTCTATACCCCCCATAACAAGCAAGCTAAATTCATAACAGCACTAAAGGGAGCCAGAAATTATTACAGAGTCAGGAGGGATGCCGAGAGAATGTTTGAAAGCGACATAGAACTAAGGACCAACCAAAGCTCTTTTAAAGCCATAGAAGGAGTAAAACATCAGTCACAGACCACATTATAAGGCAGAAGAGGGCAGTCATATGGAAAACGACAAGAATGTGTGTGAGGAACTAAAGAAAATATTCCAGGTGGTCATTACTATGGCATCACTGTGGAGACCAGAGTTAAGCGATGAAAGGCCAGAGAAAACACTGGATGACATAATAGTCACAGTGGAAGAGGTTACAAATCCCTTGAAGGAACTAGAGGTAACAAAATTAATTGGACCAGACTTAACATCACTATGGCTACTGAAGGAGCCTGAAGAGGTAAAATGTGACCCCACTTACTGAGGTGTTTAATAAAACACTCTAAACATGGATTCTTCCAGAATTACGGAAAAGGCAAATGTAGTCACTAAATTAGAGACCAGAGTCATTGACAAGTATTCCTTGTACAGTGCTGGACTGAGTAATCGGGGCGAGAATACTGGAGCATCTAGAGAGGATGATCTTTGCAACAGAACGACAGCAAGGATTTAGAAGGGGAAAGTCATGCCAGACAAACTTGACAGAGTTCTATGACAAGGTTACTAGAATACGACAGAAAAAAGAAGGCTGGGTAGATAGTATTTTCCTAGACAGTGAAAAGGCATTTGATGATGTTCCTCGTGAGAAGCTCGTGAACAGGCTGGGACACTGGGGAAAACACTAAACTGGGTAAGGAAATACTTGAAGGAGAGTAGTCACAGTCAGAGACAAGGTTTCCAGCGGGAGAAATGTAACATGTGGGTCCCCCAAGGATAGGTCCTGGGACCACTACTGTTCCTAATATATGTTAATGATCTTCCTGAGGGAGTGACCTTGTGCATGTTAATGTTGACGAACGATGCCAAAATAATGATGTTACGGAAAACAGAGGTAACAGAGGATGATTGGAGAATGTTACAGAATCATCTGGCACATGTTTTATGTCACGCTACAAGGGCCATGGGACGAGACAGGCAAATGTCTTGGTATAACGCAGTGAGTTCATGAAAGTTAACATGATGAACAGTGGAGGGGGAGGGATTACATGATCAACAGTGTGGTAACATGTTGATCATACCACAGGTACCATACCGCAGCTCCTGGCGTTACACCCTTGTCATGCCGTCAATAACACTCTTGTCATGCCGTCAATAACACTCGTGTCATGCCGTCAATAACACTCTTGTCATGCCGTCAATAACACTCTTGTCATGCCGGCAATAACACTCGTGTCATGCCGTCAATAACACTCTTGTCATGCCGTCAATAACACTCTTGTCATGCCGTCAATAACACTCTTGTCATGCCGTCAATAACACTCTTGTTATGCCGTCAATAACACTCTTGTTATGCCGTCAACAACACGCTTGCCATGCTGTCAATAATACTCTTGACATGCCGTCAATAACACTCTTGACATGCCGTCAATAACACTCTTGACATGCCATCAATAACACGCTTGCCATGCTGTCAATAATACTCAAAACATGCCGTCAATAACACTCGTGTCATGCCGTCAATAACACTCTTGTCATGCCGTCAATAACACTCTTGACATGCCGTCAATAACACTCTTGACATGCCGTCAATAAAACTCTTGACATGCCGTCAATAACACGCTTGCCATGCTGTCAATAACACTCGTGTCATGCCGTCAATAACACTCTTGTCATGATGTCAATAACACTCTTGACATGCCGTCAATAAAACTCTTGACATGCCGTCAATAACACGCTTGCCATGCTGTCAATAATACTCAAAACATGCCATCAATAGCACTCTTGTCATGCCGTCAATAACACTCTTGACATGCCGTCAATAACACCCTTGCCATGCCGTCAATAACACTCTTGACATGCCGTCAATAACACCCTTGCCATGCCATCAATAACCTTAACAGATCCCACACTCACTTTGAGAAGTATATTTATAATGGTTTAACTAAAACTCAAGAAATGTTTGGCCAAAGGTTACCAATATTATGAAAAATCAACAAAGTGATGACCTACCTTTATCAGGTCCTCCGTGATCACTTGTTCCAGCCTAAACCTTGGAAACTTGAGGATAACTTCCTGTCTCCTGAGGTTGGCGAGGGCGTGGCGGAGGGTGTCGTGGGAGAGGCGCCGCAGCATGGCGTCCAAAGGCGTGGCGGAGTTGCCAGGGGCGGCCAAGGGCGTGGAGGTCTTGCCAGGGGCGCCGCCGGGGGTGTTTTGAGGCAGCAACACCAACATGGACGCCGCCTTCCCCTTGTACGGCATCTCTAACACCGTCGCTCCCAGCTCACTCGAGTCTCCTGCAACCACAGACCACTGTAACCAGTGTTCACTCTCAGGACTGTCACACTTGTCTCCTACAACCACAGTCCACTGTAACCAGTGTTCACTCTCAGGACTGTCACACTAGTCTCCTATAACCACAGTCTACTGTAACCATTGTTCACTCTCAGGACTGTCACACTAGTCTCCTACAACCACAGTCCACTGTAACCAGTGTTCACTCTCAGGACTGTCACACTAGTCTACTGCAACCACAGTCCACTGTAACCAGTGTTCACTCTCAGGACTGTCACTCTAGTCTACTGCAACCACAGTCCACTGTAACCAGTGTTCACTCTCAGGACTGTCACACTAGTCTCCTACAACCACAGTCCACTGTAACCAGTGTTCACTCTCAGGACTGTCACACTAGTCTCCTACAACCACAGTCCACTGTAACCATTGTTCACTCTCAGGACTGTCACACTAGTCTGCTGCAACCACAGTCCACTGTAACCATTGTTCACTCTCAGGACTGTCACACTAGTCTGCTGCAACCACAGTCCACTGTAACCAATGTTCACTCTCAGGACTGTCACACTAGTCTCCTACAACCACAGTCTACTGTAACCATTGTTCACTCTCAGGACTGTCACACTAGTCTGCTGCAACCACAGTCCACTGTAACCAGTGTTCACTCTCAGGACTGTCACACTAGTCTCCTACAACAACATGACGACGTCTGGAGGTGCACACAACGTCTCTCCTATAAACACTTACGAGACCCCGCAGGGCTCTAAGACATCACTGTTACATGGTTTCCCTCAGGTGACCTTACCTTGACCTTGAGGTTACCTTGAGGTGATTTCGGGGCTCATCGGCCCGGTCGGTGACCAGGCCTCCTCGTTGCTGGACTGGTCAACCAGGCTGTTGGGCGCGGCTGCTCGCAGCCAGATGTATGAGTCACAGCCTGGTTGATCAGGTAACCTTTGGAGATGTTTGTCAAGTTCTCTCTTGAACACTGTGAGGGGTCGGCCAGTTGTGCCCCTTATGTGTAGCGGAAGCGTGTTGAACAGTCTCGGGCCTCTGATGTTGACAGAGTTCTCCCTCAGAGATCCTGTTGCACTTCTGCTCTTCAACGGGGGTATTCTGCACATCCTGCCATGCCTTCTGGTCTCATGTGCTGTTATTTCTGTGTGCAGGTTTGGGACCAGCCCCTCTACTATTTTCCATGTGTAAATTATTATGTATCTCTCCCGCCTGCGCTCAAGAGAATACAGGTTTAGGCTCTTTAGTTGGTCCCAATAGTTTAGATCCTATCATGGCACACATTTAGATCAATATGACCTCCCGGTCTCAGAGGAGGATCCAGACGGAGTTTTCCTAAACAGTAAACATCACAGTGCAGCAAACATTAGAGGCGAAGTGCCGCCAGCATCTAGAGGTAAACAGAGACCATCTCGGCCCGAAGCGGCCTCAAAGTATGGGGTGAGGGGGAGGGGGGGACTGGGAGGGAATGGGGTGATGGGGTAGGGAACTCGGCTGGAAAGGGCAGAGGGGGAAAAGGGTGGGAATCGGGATGGGGTGACAGGGTGGGAATGGGGGATTTGACTGAGCATTTGAGTGGGGACCGGGAGGGTTCGGGACTGGGAGGATTTCTATGGGGATAAGGGTGGTGGTGCTGCCCTACTGTCTGGTGTTCCTGGAATGCTGGTTGGCAGTTACCCCCCCCCCCCCCCACCCTCTCACCTCTGGGAATGTTGTATTGGGGCTGTGGTTCCCTGATTTTCTCCTCTCACCCTGTGTGTCTTCCTTGCTTCTGCTGCCATGGCTCTCTTCTCCCTTGTCATGTCTCTATGGAGGAATACTTTTTTGTGTCCTCTCACATTTAGCAGCACACACACATACACACACACACACACATTATGTGTGTGTGTGTATTCACCTTGTCGTGCTTGCGGGGGTTGAGCTCTGCTCTTTCGGCCCGCCTCTCAACTGTCAATCAACTGTTTCTCCTACTACTTTTTTTCCCACACCCACACAACACACCCCCACCCTCCACGAAGCAGTCCATTACAGCTGACTAACTCCCAGGTACCTATTTACTGCCAGGTAACAAGGGCATAGGGTGAAAGAAACTATGCCCATGGTTTCTTGCCGGCGCCCGGAATTGAGCCCGGGACCACAGGATCACGTGTCCAGCATGTTCTCCGCTCTGCCACCGGCTCCCTGCATGTGTGTGTGTATGTACTCACCTAGTTTTGCTTGTGGGGGGTTGAGCTCTGGCTCTTTGGTCCCGCCTCTCAACTGTCAATCAACTGGTATGTAGTGTGTGTGTGTGTGTGTGTGTGTGTTTGTGTGTTTTAACTTACCAATTTTGAAATAATCAACTTGTTTCATCATGTCAACAAGAGTGTGCCGGCCCGGGGTGGGGAAGAACTTCTCCTTGGTGGTGGCGCTGGTGTTGAAGGCCGCCAGCCAGAGACCCTTGAAGTAGGCGGCGTTCACCAGCACCATCACCTTGTCTTGCACGACTCCACCATCCACTAGTTCCGGGATTTTGCCTCGTGTTGCCTTGTTAACGAAGTTGTTGATTGTTGCAGCCGCCTCGTCGCCCTAATAGATGGAATAAAAGAAAACGGATTACACACAATAAGGGTAAACTAAACAATGAGGGTAAACATCTATAATACTGAAGTGAAAATGTCTGTCTGTCTGTTCAAAGTTTTAGGCTTTGATCAAACACGCAGATAAGAGATAAGTTTCTCTTATGACTAGATTTTTTTTATTTATTTTTATTTAAAAAAATACAATACAAGTTACATATACATAAGTGTTACAAGGCAATTATACATTACAATTCTTAGTGAACAAGTGTTTCAGTAGTACAGAACAAGATCTATTAGAAAACCCCTATAAACAAGTTACAAAAATTGAAGAATAAACTTACATTAAAATACAGGGGAAAATATTACATTTATATATATTTTATATAAGCCTCAGTAAACCAATTTTCTATATCATCACCGAGCATGAGCATTAAACCCCAAATGTTATACCTGATCCTGCCTCGCAAGAACTTCAATATTTTGTCTACTGAGTAACCTTCCTGCCTGCCTATCCACACACAAAAAATGTAATCAGAAAGTAACATAATTATTGTATTCCTAATTTTCTTGCATTTTATGTCAATATGAAACATTAAAAACCACATTAACTCCACTCTAATACTTGGTCCACATAAATCTTTAAGAGTGTCTCTAATCCAGTTTACAAGAACAACTTTCTGCTTACAGAAATAAAATATATGCATATTATTCTCAATTTCAGTACATTGGTCACACCTATTGTCGTCTTTAATGCCCAACATCAACAACCTATCATTAGTAGGGAGGGTCTCATGAATATAGCGATACAATAGCTCACGTTGTTTTGGGGCAATAAATTTAACATGAAGGTTTGCCCATATTACTTGCCAGCTAAAGAGTGGATATGCCTCCTCTACTCTAGGAACTACATTTGGTAGTATAACATCACACACTTGTTTACTGGTCATCATTAAAAAACCTTCAATATTACAAATCCGCCTGAGAACATCAATTGCACATGAATAAAAGTGCGGTGAAATAAAAGCAAGGTCAGTATACTCTGGCATATGTATCAAATAGCTAACACGTAATTTACAATAATAATGTCCTAGTGCATTTACACTATCCCTCTGCATTATCTCCTTTCTAAAAGTAACACATAAGATTGCCAATGACTTATGGTACACATTTAGTATTCCTATTCCACCGTTTTTCTTACCTTTACATAGGGTAGTTCGTTTAATTGGCTGGTATCTACCATACCATACATATCTAAAAATAGTTTTGTCAATCTCTATAGCACTTTTCTTGTCTATGGGAAAGCTGTGAGACAAATACCACACTTTAGACAAAATTTTGCAATTGATTATTACAGCCTTCTGAAACAGGGTCAATTTCCTATTTGACAACATATTCGTTGCAACTATTATATTCCCACATAGTACTTGCCAATTCGTAACCAATGTTGTTTCATATGTTTTACACCAGCAAATCCCAAGAGCTTTAATAGACTCCACAACCTTGAACCATGAACCTGTCCAGTTAACCTTATTACACCAACTGCCAAGACCCATCATACACGTTTTGTTCTTGTTAATAACAGCACCTGTCGCTCGTTCAAAGTTGTCTAACTCATTCTGAACATTCACCACCGAGTCTTCTGTCGACACAAAAATAGTTGTATCGTCTGCATAACCAACAACAGGAAGTGTCATTGCATTAGGAAGACGAGGTGGAACAATAAAGTCATTGCTTTTTATTGCCAGGTACAGTGGCTCTTGAAATATAACATACAAAATCATTGAAAGGGGACATCCCTGACGTACAGATCGTTCAACTGAAAAAGGTTTACTTAAGACTCCATTGATACAGACGCTGCTCCGACACTCTTTATAAAGCATACGGATCCAATCAATAAATTCTCATGCCACTCCTACCCTATCCAATATTGCTAATACAAACTGAACATCAACACGGTCAAAGGCTTTCGACCAGTCGAGGTTTATCATGGAGGAAGGAACATTATTCTCAGACACATAATACACAACATCCCTAATTACATTATTACAATTGATTATAGATCTTCCAGGCACACCACAAAACTGTTCCTTTGATATACGTTTATCCATTGCAATCCTAAGTCTATTTGCCAACAGTTTCGATATTATTTTATAATCCTGGTTTAGTAGGGAAAGTGGCCTCCAGTTCGTTAGAATATGCAAATCACCCGTCTTAGGTATCATCTTAATAATCCCATGAGATTGTGACATGCTAAGCTTCCTATGCTGTATGCTATACTGCACCACTTGTACAAAGTCTTTACCAATGACATCCCATAGATAGAAATAAAATTCCGCCGGGAACCCATCACAGCCAGGTGATTTACCCTCCTTTAAACTCTTGACAACACTCCACACTTCCTGCTTATCTACATCTGCCAATAATGACGTGTTGTCATCCTGGGTTAAAACCCGTGTACATTTTCCAAGGAAATACTCCTGCATACCTTGGTCCACGTTCACTTTTTTGTACAATTTCTCTAATTCACCCCGAACATAATATACAATCCCATCCGTATTTGTCATATCCGTCCCATCACCTGCCTTAATACTAGTTACAAGTGCTGTACCCTTGTTATTCTTGACTTTACTTAACAAATAAGGAGAGAGTTTTTCACCATACATCCTATCATTAATCTGGAGGCGAACATTGACTCCTTCAGATATTTCATCCCTCAATTTGTTAATTCTGTCTTTTAAAATGGTAATTTCCTCATACTTGTCTAGTCCCATATTGACCTTTACATAAAGTTGTTTTAGTCTTTGTTGGAATAAGTTTAACAGACCATATTTTTCAGCAGCCTTTCGTTTGGATACTTTCACAAAGAAACTTTTGCATGCAACTTTACACATGTCCCACCACTCCAATAGACATCTGAACTTACGTTTTTGCCCAACCAGATGTTCCCACAATACATGAAAATTATCAATTACATCTCTACTCTGCAACAGACTGCAATTGAGCTTCCATGACCCTGTACCCACTTTAACCTGATCGTCAATAACAAGCTTCACCACAACCATACAGTGATCTGAAAAGCTGACCGGAACAGTACTGCAAGAACTAATTTTATCATGGAACGAGTGCATATATAATCTGTCAAGCCTAGAACCATAATTCTGGCGAACATATGTGTATTCATATACACCTCCGTTAATGCTATTTGCATCCTTTAGACCACTACATTTCAAAAGTGTAATTAAAGCAGGAGATACACATGCGTTCGACTGAATGCTACAATCTCTCATAGAAGTGACACAATTAAAGTCGCCACCAAAAATAACGTTACGCGTATCATTTCTGAAAAAATATAATAACTCGTTAGAGAACAAGTCCTCCCTCTCTTTCTTCCTGCGGGTGCCAGAGGGAGCATACACATTAAGTACAGGAATTATTGTGTCAAAAAAGGAAATCCTCGCATATAAAACATTACCATTATCATCCATTTCAGTATTAAGAACCTTGATGTGGGCTCGCTTAGCAATCAATATCATCGTACCACCTTTCAACAAGGTCGTTGGATTTATCAATATTTCAAAGAAATCAAGCAGCACATCAAGTTTCTTAACATCTTGTACATTGTGTTCTTGCACTAAAAGTACATCCAAATTATGATATTTAAACAATGATAACAGCTGCAACTGTTTATTTCTACAATTGAGCCCATTAATGTTCAAAGTAGCACAATTAAAATTAATTGGCTTCACGAACGGAATTTGAAGAGAAACCAAAATTACCCTTTATCCGTCATTATCTCACTTGACACTATCTTAGTGTCATCTTTCCCTTTTCGAAATTTAAGTTTAATATTTGCACTCGCGTCTCGATTCTGTTCATGTTCCACAAGATCCCACCATGCCTTATCACTGTTCTCTTTACCATGATCCTCACTCACCTGTTGTACTGTGCCCTCGCTACGTTTCGGTGACTCTTCGGGGCCTTGGTCACGGTGAACTTCAACGGCAACAACCTGCTCAATTTTTTCAGAGACTTTTAATTTAGCGGCGTAATCCTTCATACGTTCCAGATCAATACTCCGAGTAAATTTTTTCCGTTTCTTCCCGTGACTGGTTACAGAACCAGCCTTCACACCCTTAGCCTTCACACCCCCAGCCCTCACACTACCCCTACCCTTTCTATCATACCTTACTGAAGAGGGTGGAGTTGCTCTCTGCACAGACATTTCTACATCACTATCCTCCATTGTGTCATCCTCTACATCCAGTTGACAACCAATTACTTGTTCCATCGTCACCTCACCAAGGTCAGCACCACCGCTAGCCTCGCAGCTCTTCGCAGCGTCAGCACCTATGTTATGGGCGTCCACATGTATAGTGTCCAGACTTACCTCACCCTCACCAGGGTTACCAACAGCCGGTAAAGCGTCCTGAGCAGTGTCACCTGCACCCTCCTTGTCTGCATTACCTTCATCGTCCTGATCTAAGTTACCTTCACCAGCCGCATCCGCACTGGGAGTCACTTCCACAGACGTTTCACTTACAGAGTTGTGGGTTACTTCATCTACCTCACCTGGAACTACAGTATTTACAGCAGCGGGTTCATTTCCTGATACACTATCCTCTATTAATGGCGGAAAGTCATGTTCATGAAAAATGTTGATCCGTTCCGATGCCTCCACCTGGCAGGCAGCAGCCATGTGACCAGTACGCCCACACTTAAAACAAGTTCGCATTTGGCCATTGTATATAAACTTAATATAATGACCTGCTACTGACATTGATGAAGGAATATTACGGTGAAGTTTCATCTTTACTGTTCGTGTTCCATTAAAACACCCTTTCCCTGGGCCATACGTATATTTATTAAAACGAACATTGTCCACTTTCCCATATTGTTCCAGTATGTGTACAATAGTTCCATTCAACATTTCAAATGGCGCATCCCTCACAGAAACGTATGTAAACGTTTTTCTCAAATTAATCACTTGTACTGATCCTTTCCCATTAGGTAAACTTATAATGTCATCATCATACTTCTTAAGAAACTCTGAAAACGCCACATTGTTTCCAAATTTCAACACCACCCTGTTCCCTGGCAGTGGTTGGTAACCAAATATTTCTTCCTGCTTGATCTGTAACACTTCGAAGATCGTGGTGGATACAAGGTCGGGAGCAGCATGACAACTAAACTTGAGTCCTATGGACTCCTTGCGCTTTAGTGGAGGTGTGTAGGAGCCCATGATGGCACATATACCACCCCCAGCGTGACGTTATCCGCCCATCCGTCAACACGCCGGCCAACAGCGACGACAAACACGTCCACCCACCAGACGCCAGTAGCAGAGCGAAGCAAAGCACGTCTGCTCGCCACCACGTCCACGACGAGACTCCTTATGACTAGATTCACCCAAATTTGCGGAAAGAATGGTCTGTAGTATGGGATGAACTTTGGCTGGTCAGGGTCGCCAGAAGTGAAAAGTGAACAGGATGCAAGGTCCAAACTCAGACCCCCACCACAATTTTTGGCACTGGCTGCTGGCTAACCCTGTAAATATTCTGAATAAAATTTCATATCAATAATTTTTTAATAGTGTGCGGCGTTATTCATTGATACTGGGAAATTGACATTATTGTTTTTGTTATTATTTCGATCATAGCCCGATAAAACAAATTAAGTATAGCCACAACAACTCCCACAGACTCCCATGCCCTCACAGCCAAAGGCAGAGACACAGATACAAAACAGATGGGTAACTTTTTAATAAAAAATCCAAACTGCTTGTTTCTTATCATAATATACAACATTATTTACTGATTTTGAGAAAATATAAATATATTTTCTGATGTTCAAACTTCAGCCGTACTACCATAAACACACAACTTCTATATTGCCTCCTCCATTCCTCCTGACAACTCCTTCATACCGTGTGGCTTACCAACGTCCCAAACCTACCGCTCAATGGTAGGTTTGGTCCATCCATCTATCTCATCCAGAGATAGATGGATGGACAGAATGATAGATGGATGGACAGAATGACAGATGGAAGGACAGAATGATAAATGGATGGAGAGAATGATAAATGGATGGATAGAATGATAGATGAATGGATAGAATGATAGATGGATAGAGTTGTCGGAAATTTCCGACACCTCAAATGCTAACCCATGATACAATAAGATAAAATCCGTTGGGTTAAAGCACTAATCTAACTAACCGTACTAATAATCTGATAATTGAGGGTTTAGAAGTTCTAGAACATGCAAAGGGATGATCGGGTCAGTCGCCACATGTTCGCGGTGACTATTCCTTTGCCTAACACTTCATAAAACTTCATCTACAATCTGCCTTTATTCGCGATTACCATCTTAGATTGAGTTCCATTAATAAATAGGATGAATTCCTTGACTTCCTCTTATAGTAAAATTTAAAACTACCGTGAATAAATGTTTCATGGAGAAAGAGGAGGGATCATACTGGGAATTCTAGCTTAATATAACTCTTCCTAAATTATTGAACTCTTTGCGGTAGGCTGTCAGAAACAGTATAAAACTGTTCATAATAATTGAGGATTATAAAATCGCTCATAAATTAGCATCTACCTCCTCTCATATGTAAATTTACACCGGAAAGAGGTGTCGTGACTATAAGCTAGTCTCCGTTAGATAGCAGTCTCCGTTACATAGCAGTCTCCTCCGTTAGATAGCAGTCTCCGTTACATAGCAGTCTCCTCCGTTAGATAGCAGTCTCCTCCGTTAGATAGCAGTCTCCGTTACATAGCAGTCTCCTCCGTTAGATAGCAGTCTCCGTTACATAGCAGTCTCCGTGGCGTAGTGGTAAGACGCTCGCCTGGCGTTCCGCGTGCGCTTTGTCCTGGGCTTCGTATCCTGACCGGGGAGGATTTAATGGGCGCAGATCCTTAACTGTAGCCTCTGATTAACTCAACAGTAAAATGGGTACCTGGTTGTTAAAACGATTCTTCGTGGGGGTCGTATTCCAGGAAACATAGGATTAAGGACTTGCCGGACACCCTATGCGTCCTAGTGGTTGTACAAGAATGTAAAAACTCTTGTATATATAAATTAAAAAAAAAAAAAAGCTGTGAGGGAGGAGGTAGGACGCCGCGCACCGCGGCAGTAGCTGAGCACATGGCGTTGTTGACGATTGGATATACCATAATACTCCCTTTTACCGCCATATTTGTACTTATAAGAGAAGGGTATCTCTCGAAGGGGCAAGTTGAGCAGCTGAGACTTGTCCTAGAACAAGTTACCATACATCGGACTGCCACATCCTCCAACCACGAGAGAACTTGTCCCAGTTGTAAGCTTTATTCTTTTGTTACGAGCTCTATAAGATTAGAATTTCAGCCGGGTTAGGAGTCATGCCCTACAAATAAACCAAGTAAGCTTCATTTAATTCCATTGGGTATTGCCTTGAATATAATTGCAATGTGAATAGTAAGTTGTAGCAATTAGTATACCGTAAATTGTTGGCACATATACGATGGAGATGTGAGAGGGTACCACATCAGTTTCAACACGTGGGAGTACTGGACGCAGGGACCACGAGGTCTATTTTGCATGTTTGATCCGCGTTATCTACTCCGTGTCTGGGCTGACCTAGGAAGGATACGTCTTTCCAGCTAAGCCACAAAGTTCTCACCATTAACCAATAGTAGTGTAACTTACTAACTAATTCATTGAATTAATATTATTACAATTTCAAATTTAATGCTATCAATCTAACCCCCAAATTTGTGGAAGTGGAAATACCTGACAAGAAACTATTATTAATACAGTCCATTTAATTATATAATAACAATTCTAAAGAAACACTTTAAACACTTTAACACTTAAACATCTACAAGAGTAGATGGATGGATGCAATGATAGTTGGAAAAATAAGATGGACGGATAGAATGATAGATGGATAGAGGATCACACACACACACCTCTGTATTGTTGCTGCTGTGTTTACTGGTGCTGCTGAGAGCAGTACATGGTGTGTGTCAGAGGGGTCTCAGCTGTAGTGCTGCTGCTGTGTTTACTGGTGCTGCTGAGAGCAGTACATGGTGTGTGTCAGGGTGTCGCAGCTGTAGTGCTGCTGCTGTGTTTACTGATGCAGCTGAGAGCAGTACATGGTGTGTGTCAGAGGGGTCTCAGCTGTAGAACTGCTGCTGCGTTTACTGGTGCTGCTAAGAGGAGTACATGGTGTGTGTCAGCGGTGTCTCAGCTGTAGTGCTGCTGCTGTGTTTACTGGTGCTGCTGAGAGCAGTACATGGTGTGTGTCAGGGTGTCGCTGCTGTGTTTACTGGTGCTGCTGAGAGCAGTACATGGTGAGTGTCAGAGTGTATCAGCTGTAGAACTGCTGCTGTGTTTACTGATGCTGCTGAGAGTAGTACAGGGTGTGTCAGAGGGTCTCAGCTGTAGTGCTGCTGCTGTGTTTACTAATGCTGCTGAGAGCAGTACAGGGTGTGTCAGAGGGTCTCAGCTGTAGTGCTGCTGCTGTGTTTACTGGTGCTGCTAAGAGCAGTACATGGTGTGTGTCAGAGGGTCTCAGCTGTGGTGCTGAGACGCTCAGTAGTACAGGTGCAGCAGTGCTGTCAAGGGTTCCCACGTGATGACTCTGTCCATCTGTGCAATAACAAGGGTCGGTGATCTGAGTGAACCAACACACTCCAACAGTCACAAGTTAACTACAGTACTGCCGCCTGCATGCAGAATATATCACACCTTCTTAAAGTTGGTTGTCTGCACCTCCGTAGGGAGGACCTCCCTCACGCACTCCCGAAGGGCGAAGTCTGCGTCCACGTATATCTTGTTGGCCAAGTCTATCACATACTCTGTGGTGTTGGCTTGTCTCTCAGCATACCTGCGCGTTCATAATTAACAATAATATACCACAAATATTGGTAAACATTGCTCGTTGATACAGATAAATGTAATACAAATTTTAATTGTTTAAGTACAAAAGATAGTAATTAAGATGACAAGTGAGGAATGTGAATGGACTCACAGACGGTCGAGGGCCCTGTAGGTAGCCAGAGTGGTTGAAGGGTCTCTGAGACGAAGGGTGTCCTGCAGCTGCTGACGAGTCCTGCCAGCAGACCCAAAGTAGGCCAGGACCAGGGCGGTCCACACGCTGTAGGGCGAGAAGAAAAAGTTTCCTGTGGCGGTGGGTGGATAGAGCTGCTTGAAGAGGTCCAAGCTGAAGGGGGTGATGTGGGCCAGGTCAGGTGGGGAGGTCACCACCAGCTTGTCATTGTTGGAGATACACTGAGGCCTCACCACACTCACCAGCGTCACCACCAACACTGCTGCACACCACAGCTTCCTCATACTGTGCGGAAGAGGACTGTAGCAGCGGCGCTCCACCAACACTGATGACTACTTTATTATATTACAAATACCAATATCTTATTGAATTAAATATTTATACAAGTAGAAGCTCGCAGTCGTCTGAGGAGAGTTGTGGTGTAATAGTTTTGTTGGTGATAGGTGGTGGTGATGGGGGTAGGAGGGGGGAGCGGGGGGGGGTGGTGTGTGATGGTGGTGATCGATGATGGTGATGGGTGGTGGTTATGATTGGTGGTGAGGGGTGGTGGTAATGGGCGGTGTTAATGGAGGTGGTAATGGGAGGTGGTGATGGGTGCTAGTGATGGGTGGTTGTGATGCGTGCAAGTGATGGGGTGCTGGTAATGGGTGATGGTGATGGGTGGTTGTGATGCGTGTAAGTGATGGGGTGCTGGTGATGGGCGGTGGTGATGGGTGGTTGTCATGGGTGGGGTTATGGGTGGTGGTGATGGGTGGTGGTTATGGGTGGTTGTCATTGGTGGGGTTATGGGTGGTGGTGATGGGTGGTGGTTATGGGTGCTGGTGATGGGCAGTTGTGATGGGTGGTGGTGTTGGGTGGGTGGTGGTGATGGGTGTTAGTGAGGCTTCGTAGTGATGATGGGTGGTGATGATGGGTGGTGGTGATGGGTGGTGTTGATGGATGGTGGTGATGGGTGCTGGTGATGGGTGGTTGTGATGCGTGCAAGTGATGGGGTGCTGGTGGTGATGGGTGATGGTGATGGGCGGTGGTGATGGGTGGTGGTGATGGGTGGTGTTGATGGATGGTGGTGATGGGTGGTGGTGAGGGGTGGTGGTGATAGGCGGTGGTGATGGATGGTGGTGATGGGTGGTGGTGAGGGGTGGTGGTGATAGGCGGTGGTGATGAGTGGTGGTGATGTGTGGTGGTGAGGCACTATACACTCACCCACTACACACACACACACACACACACACACACACACACACACACACACACACACACACACACACACACACACACACACTAGGGGTGGATCTAGATAGAAAACTATCACCTGAGGACCACATAAAGAATAATGTGCGAGGAGCCTATGCCACGCTTTCTAACTTCAGAATTGCTTTTAAATAAATGGATGGCGATATACTAAAGAAATTGTTCACGACTTTTGTTAGGCCAAAGCTAGAATATGCAGCAGTTGTGTGGTGCCCATATCTTAAGAAGCACATCAACAAACTGGAAAAGGTGCAAAGACATGCTACTAAGTGGCTCCCAGAACTGAAGGGCAAGAGCTACGAGGAGAGGTTAGAGGCATTAAATATGCCAAAACTAAAAGACAGAAGAAAAAGAGGTGATATGATCACTACATATAAAATAGTAACAGGAATTGATAAAATCGATAGGGAAGATTTCCTGAGACCTGGAACTTTAAGAACAAGAGGTCATAGATATAAACTAGCTAAACATAGACGCCGAAGAAATATAAGAAAATTCACTTTCGCAAACAGAGTGGTAGACGGTTGGAACAAGTTAGGTGAGAAGGTGGTAGAGGCCAAGACCGTCAGTAGTTTCAAAGCGTTATATGACAAAGAGTGCTGGGAAGACGGGACACCACGAGCATAGCTCTCATCCTGTAACTATACTTAGGTAATTACACTTAGGTAATTACGCACACACATACGGTGACACTGGAAGACAGAAGAGTAAGGGGAGACATGATCACTACCGACAAAATTCTTTGAGGAATTGACAGAGTAGATAAGGATAAATTTTTTAACATGGGTGGTACAGGAACAAGGGGACAAATGTGAAGACTAAGTACCCAAATGAACCACAGGGACATTAGAAAGAACTTTTTCAGTGTCAGAATAGTTAACAGGTGGAATGCATTAGGCAGTGATGTGGTGGAGGCAGACTCCATACACAGCTTCAAATGTAGATATGATGAAGCTCAGTAGGCTCAGGAATCTGTTCATCAGATGATTAATGGTTGAGAAGAGGGACCAAAGAGCCAGAGCTCAACCCCCACAAACACAACTAGGTGAGTAACTAGGTAAGTACACAAACACCAAGAGCACAGGGAAAAGTCAAACTGACTTAATGAAGGAAATGTTCTCCCAAGTTTGGGAGGAAATCAGGAAGGAGATGCATGAAATGAAGTATAAAATAAACAACCTGCAAAGTGAGTTGACCCAGCAAAGGAGGAGATAAAAACCCTCAGTGAGAACAATATGGAGACTGAACCTCAGATAATCATCTAAAGGGATGATGGAAATGGTTCATTGGAAAGGAATGCCTCTGTACATGAAACAATTGCTGAAATACTGGAAAAGAGCTCAGAAGCAATGGCCACAGTGAGGGAGGTAGCCACGCAAACAGCTACCTCACAGGAAGCAGCAAGGTGCACCAGTCAGCTGCTAGAAAGAAAAAGATCAGTGGTAGCTCTGGGCATCAGAGAACAGGGAGGCTCGTGAACAAATCCACAAGGGCCGTGATGAGGGTTCGAACCTATGTCTGAGAGGATCTGACAGAGCCCGAGTGCATGGGGGAATTGTGTAAAACCCTGGTTTGTGTCGTGGAGAGACTGCAGGATCCATGAGAAGGAAAATGAACTTCCTGTTGCAATTATTTTGACCATGTCATGGCCTAGTCGATTAAGGCAGCATCTGGGACCTGCTATGATGTAGGTTCGAGCCCTCATCACGGCCCTTGTGGATTTGTTCATTTGACGCATCACACTAATGTGATTTGTGTGTGTAACAGGAAGGCCCCAATAGGCAAAAATGGAATAGTAAGGACAGAGAGGGAGTGAATGGAATACTAAAGGGGTTAAAGATGGAAGGGGCTGAAAAAAACATTGAGGAGGTTTTTCAGGTTGGGCTGGTACAACAAGGACAGAGACCGCCTGATAAGACAGTGTTTGCAAACAAGACCATGAAGGAGGATATTCTAGAAAGGAAGAGCCATCTGCAATATGTGGGAGAATACAAAAAGTATTCCTCCAGAGGGACAGGTCGAGGGAGGAGAGAGCCATGGCAGTAGAAGCATGGATGAAGTACAGTGTGTGAGGAGAAAACCAGGAAATCACAGCCCCCAACACAACATTCCCAGAGGCAAGGGGGGAACCCACAACCAGCATCCCAGCAACACCAGAGGGAGGACAATACCACCACCCTCTGCCACACAGAAACCCTACCTACCCCTCACCCTCCCTGCCCCCACTCAAATGCTCAGTCAACCCTCCCTTCCCCCTATTATAACACCATGTAGCATGGTGGAGCGAGTCTACCCAGAGAGAGTTATTCTGCTTTCGGGACCTGAGATTAAGTAGTCAGAGAAAAAAAAAAGCCAGTGAATAATTTAAAAATACAAGCAGAGGACGAGCATCTGGTAATAAGTAACATGAAATGTGATGTCGATACTTTGGTGACATGACATGAAGCTAGCAGGACGTTGTGACCTCACCTGAGCTACAGCAGTTGTCAGAGATGGTTGTACTTTGTTGATCTCCTGAAAGGAGGAAGAAAATAGTTCCTTGTGATAGTGGTGGAGCGAAGGCTACTTGTTCGCAATTGTGAGGAAACCGTTGGGGACACAGTACACCGTTTCTCTATGATTTGGATATATTAGAGACGACCTGGAAGTGAGCATTGGTCGCGCCTTTGTGGAATTTTAATTGTGTGTGCTCCTTCAAGAGGAAGGAAGTAAGCAGGCGTTTCTGTTGTGGAGCCTGCTGGGCGACTCAATGTACTCCAGTCAGGACTAGAAGAAGCTTTGTGAAGCAGTCTTATAGCGATTTTTGTGGGCGGCCTGTGTGAGCGTCATGTTGAGCACCAGGGAGTGAGCGCCCTGTGTCATAGATCCCTGTATTAAGCCTGTTTAATCAGTTGTTAGATTAGCTATCAGTGTTTGATCATGTGCCCAGCGATCATAGTGAACATGTGTATATATAGGGTAGTAATTTTATTGAGCCAGTTAGCAAATATAGGGGTTTGGAGTTGAGTGGACATGCTGGCGGCAAGAGCGGTGCACCCTCACACTTCCGTGTCTGGTGAGCGACTGAGGAGAAGCGGCACCCAGTGACATGGCCGGAGGAAAGCTCCCAGTGGCGTGTCAAGACATGTTTCCAACTTGGATCCGTCCAGGATGGGGGAGCACCCATCACAGTTGGACAGCGCCGAGCGTTGTCAGAGGGCAAGTTTTAATACTAGGATATAGGTTTATTACTTATGTTTTGTCAGGAAAACATTTTTCTTGGCATGGTAATGGAATTGCAGGTTTGTTTGGGAAGAAGTAAATGGAAGAACTTCGAGGATGGGGAAGAAGTGTACTCACCTAATTGTGCTTGCTAGGGTTGAGATTTGGCTCTTTGGTCCCGCCTCTCAACTGCCAATCAACTAGTGTACAGATTCCTGAGCCAACTGGGCTCTATCACATCTACATTTGAAACTGTGTATGGAGTCAGCCTCCACAACATCACTTCCTAGTGCATTCCATTTATTATCTAATCTGACACTGAAAAAAATCTTTCTAACATCTCTGTGGCTCATCTGGGTACTAAGTTTTCACCTGTGTCCCCTTGTTCGTGTCCCACCCGTGCCGAAGAGTTTGTCTTTGTCCACCCTGTCAATTCCCCTGAGAATTTTGTAGGTGGTTGTCATGTCTCCCCTATCTTATCTTGAGATTATCTTGAGATGATTTCGGGGCTTTTTAGTGTCCCCGCGGCCCGGTCCTCGACCAGGCCTCCACCCCCAGGAAGCAGCCCGTGACAGCTGACTAACACCCAGGTACCTATTTTACTGCTAGGTAACAGGGGCATAGGGTGAAAGAAACTCTGCCCATTGTTTCTCGCCGGCGCCTGGGATCGAACCCAGGACCACAGGATCACAAGTCCAGCGTGCTGTCCGCTCGGCCGACCGGCTCCCCCTTACTCTTCTGTTTTCCAGGGATGTGAGGTTCAGCTCCTTTAGCCTTTCCTCGTAGCTCATTCCTCTCAGTTCCAGGATGAGCCTGGTGGCATACCGCTGAATCTTCTCTAACTTTGTCTTGTGTTTACCTAGGTATGGACTCCAGGCTGGAGCTGCATATTCCAGGATTGGTCTTACATAAGTGGTATACAGGGTCCTGAACGATTCCTTCCACAAGTTTCTAAAGGCAGTTCTTTTGTTGGCCAGTCTAGCAAATGCCGCTGATGATATTCTTTTGATGTGGGCCTCTGGGGACAGGTTCGGTGTAATATCAACCCCCAGATCTTTCTCTCTATTTGACTCTTGCAGGATTTCACCTCCCAGATGATACCTTGTGTTCAGCCTCCTGCTCCCATTGCCTAATTTCATTACTTTACACTTTCTTGAGTTGAACTTTAGCCGGCATTTTCTATACCATTCCTCCAGTTTGTCCAGGTCATCCAGTAATCTCTGTCTATCTTCATGTGTCTTGATTCTTCTCATAATTTTTGCATCATCAGCAAACACTGAGAGGAACGAGTCTATACCCTCTGGAAGATCGTTAATATATTAGAAACAGGATGTGTCCAAGTACTGAGCCCTGTGGGACTCCGCTGGTGACATCTCGCCACTCTGATGTGTCCCCCCCTCACCGTTACTCGCTGTTTCCTTTTGCTTAAGCACTCCCTTATTCACTGGAGCACCTTTCCATGTACTCCTGCCTGTTGCTCCTACTTTTTTAACAGCCGTTTATGGGGTACTGTGTCAAAGGCTTTCTGGCAGTCCAGGAAAATGCCGTTGGCCCACCCTTCTCCTTCCTGCCTAATTTTTGTTGCCTGGTCATAAAATTCTATTAAACCTGTGAGGCACGATTTACCATCCCTGAACTCATGTTGGTGGTGTGTTACAAAGTTATTTCCCTCTAGATGCTCTACGAGCCTTTTCCTCACAATCTTCTCCATCACCTTGCATGGTATACAAGTTAGGGAAACTGGCCTGCAGTTCAGTGCCACTTGCCTGTCACCCTTCTTGTATATTGGGACTACATTAGCTGTCTTCCAACTTTCTGGCAAGTCTCCTGTTTCCAGTGACCTATTATACACCATAGAGAGTGGCACACTTAGTGCTTCTGCACCTTCTTTTGGTATCCGTGGTGAGATTCTGTCAGGTCCAACAGCCTTTGTCACATCCTGCTCCAGCAGACACCTTTTGACATCATCACTGGTGAGGTCAAATTCCTCCAAGGTTGCTTGGTTTGCCTCCTCCTCATTTAATTCAGGGACTTCTCCTTGTTCTATTGCGAAGACCTCCTGGAATCTCTTTTTGAATTCTTCACACACCTCCTTGTTATTCTCTGTGTATCTGTTCTCCCCTTTTCTCAGTTTCATCACTTGTTCCTTCACTGCTGTTTTCCTCCTGATGTGGCTGTGGAGCAGCTTTGGTTGGGTCTTGGCTTTACTCGCTATGTCATTTTCAAACTGTCTCTCTGCTTCCTTCCTCACTCTGAGGTACTCATTTCTGGCCCTCTGGTATCTCTCCCTGCTCTCTGGTGTTCCGTTATTTCTGTAGTTTCTCCAATTTCTGTTACTCAGTTGCTTCACTACCTTGCATTCCTGGTTGAACCATGGGTTTTTCTGTTTTTTTTCGTTTTTCTCCTTTTGGACAGGGATAAACCTGTCTGCAGCTTCCTGGCACTTCTGGGTGACAAAATCCATCATCTCCTGCACATTCTTATCTCTAAGTTATGTTTCCCATGGTATTCCCCTGAGGAAGTTCCTCATCTCGTCATATTTTCCTCTTCGGTAATTTAGTCTTTTTCCCTCCGATACCATCCTTGGATAGGTTATCCCCTACCTCCACCAAGTACTCAAAAGTCAGTACACTGTGGTCACTCATTCCTATGGGGGCTTCAACTTTGACTTCCCTTATTTCTGACTCATTCAGGGTGAATGTCAAGTCGAGTCTAGCTGGTTCATCATTGCCTCTCACTCTTGTGGGTTCCTTAACATGCTGGCTCAAAAAATTCCTTGTTGCCACTTCCAAGAGTTTAGCTCTCCACGTATCTGCACCAGCATGTGAGTCCCCATTCTCCCAGTCTATCTTTCCATGGTTGAAATCGCCCATGATTAAGAGTCTTGAGCTATTCCTGCAAGCAACTGAAGCTGCTCTTTCTAATATTTTAATGGTTGCCATGTTGTTCCTATCAAACTCCTATCTAGGTCTTCTGTCATTTGTCATTTATTATCTTAGGTTCACCCATTGTTATAGTTCCTGCTATGTAATCTCTGAACCTGTCACAGTCCGGAATTTCCATCTCATCAAAACCCCAGTCCTTCCTTATCAGCAGGACCACTTCTCCACCTCCTTTCCCCTCCCTCTCTTTCCTTACTATACAGTAGTCCTTTGGAAACACAGCATCTGTTATGACTCCTGACAATTTTGTTTATGCGAGTCCTATTACATTAGGGTTTTCTTCTTGCGCCCTTTCGGCCAGTTCACTTGCTTTATTGCTAGTCCCATCAATGTTTGAGTACATTACCTTGAAGCTCACTTTCTTATATCCAATTTCACCCTCACTCCCCACAAGTGTAGGAAGTTTTTCCATGGTCATTGCTACTTGGGTAGGCTCCTCCTCCTGTGAGGTAGTTGCCAGGGGGTTTAGGGGGAGGTGGAGTGGGGGATGGAGGGCTTCGGTCTTGCTCAGGCCTGCTTGGGGCAGGAAGAAGTCCTGGGGGGGGGGGTGAGAGGGCAGTGATTGCTTGGGGAGAGGGCACGCCCTCCTGCGGTGTAGTTGACAGGGGTTTGGGGGGAGGTGGAGTGGGAGATGGAGGGCTTAGGTCTCGCCTGGGCCTCCTTGGGGCAGGAAGAAGACCAGGGGCTGGGAAAGCAGGGGATACTTGGGGTAAGGGGAGAGGGAGGATTTTGATTTTTTGATGGGCATTGTGCAGTGGCAAGGAAGGGTTTGTGCTGGGGGGATAGGGGTGGCCCTATTGGGTGGTGGGCTGGGGTGTTGCATTCCCCCCTGGGGTTCCCGAGTTGTTGGATTGGGGTTCCCCACTCCCCTCTGGGATTGCTGGGTTGAAGGCTGAGGTTCCCTGGCTCCCTTCCTTCTCCTTGCACCTTTTCCTTGCATCTGCTTCCCTTACTATCCCGTCTCTAGTCATATCCCTCTGAACATATACCTCTTTGTAATTCCTTGCATACCTCGGATATCCTCTTTGAGGACCTCGCTCTTGAATACTATCTCGATCAATCTCTTTTTGTCTGTTGTACTGGCCAATCCGGAAAAACTGTTCTATGTCTTGTTCAGCCCCTTCCATTCCTATCTCCTTTAATATCCCTGCCACTGCAGCTTTTTCTTTAGTCCCCCATTCCTCCCTTGTGGAACCCTCATGTTCCTTCACACCTATCACTACTACAGCTCTTTTCCTTTCCATTAGCTGGCTTGTGCATCTAGCTGCCTCCTGTGAGGTTACTGCTTTCATTACAACTTCCTTGACTGTGCACATAGCATCTGGGCTCTTCAGCATTTCAGCAAAGGTTGGACCAATTGTAGGGGTCCCTGCCATTGCTACATCTGGTACCTGGGGGCTGGTTGCCTGGGCCAGAGTCTGTGGAGGGCCTGTTTTTAGGCCTTTTATCTCCTCTTGTGCTGCACTTAGCTCTATCTGCAGCTTACATATAGTTTCCCTCTGGTTCTTCAATTCTCCACTGATTTCCTTCCATGCCTTAGCAATCATCTCCATGTGTGACTCCTCCAGTCCCTCTCCAACAGCTTCGTTCTGTTGTCTTACCATCCCGCTTGACCTGTGTGTGTGTGTGTGTGTGTGTGTGTGTGTGTGTGTGTGTGTGTGTGTGTGTGTGTGTGTGTGTGTGTGTGTGTGTACTCACCTAATTGTGCTTGCGGGGGTTGACCTCTGGCTCTTTGGTCCCGCCTCTCAACCGTCAATCAACAGGTGTACAGGTTCCTAAGCCTATTGGGCTCTATCATAGCTACACCTGAAACTGTGTATGGAGTCTGCCTCCACCACATCACTTCCTAATGCATTCCATTTGTAAACCACTCTGACACTAAAAAAGTTCTTTCTAATATCTCTGTGGCTCATTTGGGCACTCAGTTTCCACCTGTGCCCCTTAGTGCGTGTGCCCCTTGTGTTAAATAGCCTGTCATTATCTACCCTATCAATTCCGTTCAGAATCTTGAATGTGGTGATCATGTCCCCCCTAACTCCTCTGTCTTCCAGCAAAGTGAGGTTTAATTCCCGTAGCCTCTCCTCGTAGCTCATACCTCTCAGCTCGGGTACTAGTCTGGTGGCAAACCTTTGAACCTTTTCCAGTTTGGTCTTATCCTTCACTAGATATGGACTCCATGCTGGAGCCGCATGCTCCAGGATTGGTCTGACATATCTGGTATACAAAGTTCTGAATGATTCCTTACACAAGTTTATGGATGCTGTTCTTATGTTGACCAGCCTGGCATATGCCGCTGATGTTATCCCTTTGATATGGTCTGCAGGGGACAGGTCTGGCGTGATGTCTACCCCCAAGTCTTTTTCTCTCTCTGACTTATGAAGAATTTCATCTCCCAGATGATATCTAGTATCTGGCCTCCTGTTCCCTACGCCTATCTTCATCACATTACATTTACTTGGGTGTGTGTGTGTGTGTTTATCGTAGGGGGTGGCACAGTGGGGGGTGGGGTTAACTGGTGGAGGGGTGGAGGGAGAGGGAGTGAAAGGGAGTGAAAGGGAGAGAGAGTGTGAAAGGGAGTGAGGGAGAGGGAGAGAGGGAGAGCGAGGGAGAGGCAGAGCGGGGGAGAGAGGAAGGAGAACAATCAGGTGGGTGAGGGACGGAAGGTCAGTCTCTGGGGCGAGGGGTGAGGTTGGCGGTAGGCTGGTTTGTGTGTACTTACCTAATTGTACTTACCTAATTGTGCTTGCGGGGGTTGAGCTCTGGCTCTTTGGTCCCGCCTCTCAACCGTCAATCAACTGGTGTACAGATTCCTGAGCCTATTGGGCTCTATCATATCTACATTTGAAACTGTGAATGGAGTCAGCCTCCACCACATCACTTCCTAATGCATTCCATTTGCTAACTACTCTGACACTGAAAAAGTTCTTTCTAACGTCTCTGTGGCTCATTTGGGTACTCAGCTTCCACCTGTGTCCCCTTGTTCGCGTCCCACCAGTGTTGAAAAGTTCGTCCTTGTTTACCCGGTCGATTCCCCTGAGGATTTTGTAGGTTGTGATCATGTCCCCCCTTACTCTTCTGTCTTCCAGTGTCGTGAGGTGCATTTCCCGCAGCCTTTCCTCATAACTCATGCCTCTTAGTTCTGGGACTAGTCTAGTAGCATACCTTTGGACTTTTTCCAGCTTCGTCTTGTGCTTGACAAGGTACGGGCTCCATGCTGGGGCCGCATACTCCAGGATTGGTCTTACATATGTGGTGTACAAGATTCTGAATGATTCCTTACACAGGTTCCTGAACGCCGTCCTGATGTTAGCCAGCCTCGCATATGCCGCAGACGTTATTCTCTTTATGTGGGCTTCAGGAGACAGGTTTGGTGTGATATCAACTCCTAGATCTTTCTCTCTGTCTGTTTCATTAAGTACTTCATCTCCTATTCTGTATCCTGTGCCTGGCCTCCTGTTTCCACTGCCTAGTTTCATTACTTTGCATTTACTCGGGTTGAACTTCAACAGCCATTTGTTGGACCATTCACTCAGTCTATCCAGGTCATCTTGTAGCCTCCTACTATCATCCTCTGTTTCAATCCTCCTCATAATTTTTGCATCGTCGGCAAACATTGAGAGGAACGAATCTATACCCTCTGGGAGATCATTTACATATACCAGAAACAGTATAGGTCCAAGGACTGACCCCTGCGGGACTCCACTTGTGACGTCTCGCCAATCTGAGACCTCACCCCTCACACAGACTCGTTGTCTCCTGTTGCTTAGGTATTCCTCTATCCACCGGAGTACCTTCCCTCTCACTCCAGCCTGCATCTCCAACTTTCGCACTAGCCTCTTGTGTGGCACTGTATCAAAGGCTTTCTGACAATCCAAAAATATGCAGTCTGCCCACCCTTCTCTTTCTTGCCTTATTTTTGTTGCCTGGTCGTAGAATTCAAGTAACCCTGTGAGGCAGGACCTGCCATCCCTGAACCCATGTTGATGCTGTGTTACAAAGTTCCTTCGCTCCAGATGCTCCACTAGTTTTTTTCGCACAATCTTCTCCATCAGCTTGCATGGTATGCAGGTTAGGGACACTGGCCTGTAGTTCAGTGCCTCCTGTCTATCCCCTTTCTTGTATATCGGGACTACGTTAGCTGCTTTCCAAGTATCTGGCAGTTCCCCTGTTGCCAGTGATTTGTTATACACTATGGAGAGTGGTAGGCTCAGTTCTCTTGCTCCTTCCTTTAGAACCCAAGGGGAGATTCCATCTGGGCCTATAGCCTTCGTCACGTCCAACTCTAGTAAACACTTCCTTACTTCCCCACTGGTAATCTCAAACTCTTCCAGTGGTTCCTGGTTAGCTATTCCCTCACTTACCTCTGGAATTTCTCCTTGTTCTAAGGTGAAGACCTCCTGGAATTTCTTATTCAATTCCTCACACACTTCCTTGTCATTTGTAGTGAATCCTTCCGCCCCTATCCTTAATCTCATAACCTGTTCCTTTACTGTTGTTTTTCTCCTAATGTGGCTATGCAACAATTTAGGCTGAGTCTTTGCCTTGCTTGCGATGTCATTTTCGTATTGTCTTTCTGCCTCTCTTCTCATCCTGACATATTCATTCCTGGCATTCTGGTATCTTTCTCTGCTCTCCAGTGTCCTGTTATTCCTATAGTTTCTCCATGCCCTTTTACTTTGCTGCTTAGCTAGCCTACATCTTTGATTAAACCATGGGTTTCTCATCTTCATTTCTCTGTTTTCCTTTTGGACTGGGACAAACTTGTTTGCTGCGTCCTTGCACTTCTGCGTGATGTAATCCATCATATCTTGGGCCGTCTTTCCCCTGAGCTCTGTTTCCCATGCTATATCTGTTAGGAATTTTCTTATCCCCTCATAGTTTCCCTTTCGGTATGCTAACCTTTTGGTTTCGGTATCCCTCCTCGAGTTCAATAACCCTTCTTCAATCAAGTACTCAAACACCAGTACACTGTGGTCGCTCATTCCTACTGGGTCCTCAAAACCGATTTCTCTTATGTCGGAGTCGTTCAGAGTGAAGACTAGGTCGAGTCTCGCTGGTTCGTCATTGCCTCTCATCCTTGTGGGTTCTCCGACATGCTGCGTTAAAAAGTTGCTTGTCACCACCTCCAATAGTTTGGCTCTCCACGTATCCTCGCCTCCATGCGGTTCCTTGTTCTCCCAGTCAATCTTTCCGTGATTGAAGTCGCCCATGATGAGCAGGTGGGATCTATTTCTACAGGCAGCAGAGGCTGCCCTCTCAATTATAGTGTTAACTGCCTTGTTGTTGTTTTCATACTCTTGACTGGGTCTCCTGTCATTTGGTGGAGGGTTGTATATTACTGCTACTACTATTCTTGGTCCTCCCATTGTTATGGTGCCTGCTATGTAGTCTCTGAACTCCTCACAGCCCGGGATGGCCATCTCCTTAAAACTCCATTCCCTTCTCATGAGTAGGGCCACTCCGCCTCCTCCTCTACCTTCCCTCTCTTTCCTTATTACTGTATACTCCTGGGGAAACACGGCATTCGTTATGATTCCAGAGAGTTTTGTTTCAGTGAGTCCGATTACATCTGGGTTAACTTCTTGTGCTCTTTCCCTTAGTTCACTTGTCTTGCTTGTGATCCCATCTATGTTCGAGTACATCACCCTGAAACTGACTCTCTTCTGCTTCTTTTCTGGGGGGGACCTTTGGGATCTGGGGTGAGTGGGAGCTGGGGGGACCTGGCACGGGGGGATTGGTGGAGGAGGGAGGGCTTGGGGTGGTGGGGGAGAGGGGGAGGGTACAGGGGGTGGATAAGAGGGGGAGGGTACAGGGGGTGGATAAGAGGGGGAGGGTACAGGGGGTGGATAAGAGGGGGAGGGTACAGGGGGTGGGTAAGAGAGGGAGGGTTGGGGAAGCATGGGGGGAGGAGAGGCTGTGGGGGATAGGGGAGATGGGGGGGCTTGGGGGAAGAGAAAAGGGTGGAGGGCTTGGGGGGCGTGGGGGAAAAGGGAGGGCTGAGGTGGGTGAGGAAGAGGGGAGGGTTTAGGGGAGTGGGGGAGAGGGGAAGACTTAGGTGGGGTGGGGGAGAGTGGGGGGCTTAGGGGGGAGGGGGAGAAGGGAGGGCATGGGGGTGGGAGAGACGGGAAGTCATGTGGAAGAAGGGAGGGCATGGGGGATGGGGGAGAAGGGAGGTCCTGGGGAGAGGGGTGAGGGGGAGAAGGGGGGTGAGTGGGGGGTGGGGGGTGGGTGGGGGGAGGGTGCCCTAGGTGGGTACTTAGTGGGGGGCTGACAGGGGATGGGGCAGGTTGGGTGTCTGTTGGGTAGAATTTGGGGGTGGTGCCCCAATCCCTGTGGCTGTTGCACTGTTTGAGGAGGGTTCTCCACTTCCCTCTGGGATTGTAGGGTTCTGGGTTGTGGTACTCTGATTTCCTTCTCTCTTCCTGCGCTCCTTCCTCGCGTCTGCTGTCCGTATTCTCTCTTCCCTTGTCATATCCCTCTGCAGGAATATTTTCTTGAACTTCTCTACACCTTTTAGACAACACTTCCTTGCTAGCAGTTCCTCTTTCGCGATTTCGCTCATGAAAACCACCTTTATCATTCGGTCTCTGTCCTTGTTGTACTTTCCAAGCCTGAAAACCTTTTCAACATTTCGCTCAGCTCCCTCCATCCTTACCTCTTTAAGGATCTCTTTAATCATGTTTTTGTCCTTGTCTCTCCGCTCCTTTGGTCTGGTCCCTGTTTGTTCTTCAATGCCTGCTACTACTACTGCTCTATTTCTCTCTATCAGCCGGCTAGTACATCTAGCTGCTTCCTGAGAGGAAGCCACTTCCATGGCAACTTCCTTAACCGCAGACCTAGCTTCAGGGCTCTTTTTAAGCATTTCAGCAAATGAGATCTGGGTTGTGGTGGTCCCCTCCACAGTAGCATTCCCATCTCCCTGGGGTACGGTTTGTGCCTGGTATTGTGGAAGAGTCTCCTTTAGGTATCTTATCTCCTCCTTTGCTGCCCTTAAATCATCTTGCAGGTTGGCTACTGTCTCCCTCATTACCCTCAGTCCTTCACTGAATTCATTCTGCATTTGCTGGAGTACTTCCTTCATCCAGGCTTCCTGTTCCATCCCATCCTCTGTGTTTGTTCCAGTTGTGAATTTCCTGCGTTTGGCAGTCAGAGTTCGTCTCCCTTCCATGATTTCCCTATGAGTGTGTGTGTGTGTGAGAGAGAGAGAGAGAGAGAGAGAGAGAGAGAGAGAGAGAGAGAGAGAGAGAGAGAGAGAGAGAGAGAGAGAGAGAGAGAGAGAGAGAGAGAGAGAGAGAGAGAGAGAGAGACAGACAGACACAGAGAGAGAGAGGGGGGGAGGGAGAGAGAGGGGGGGAGGAAGAGAGAGAGGGGGAGGAAGAGAGAGAGGGGTGGGAGCGAGAGAGGGGAGGGAGAGAGAGGGGGGAGGAAGAGAGAGAGGGGGAGGAAGAGAGAGAGGGGTGGGAGCGAGAGAGGGGAGGGAGAGAGAGAGGGGAGGGAGAGAGAGAGGGGAGGGAGAGAGGGGGTGAGGGAGAGAGAGGGGGAGGGGGAGAGAGAGAGGGGGGGAGAGAGAGAGAGGGGGAAGGGGAGAGAGAGAGGGGGAGGGGGAGAGAGAGGGGGGAGGGGGAGAGAGAGGGGGGAGGGGGAGAGAGAGGGGGAGGGGGAGAGAGAGGGGGAGGGAGAGAGAGAGGGGGGAGGGAGAGAGAGGGGGGAGGGAGAGAGAGGGGGAGAGGGAGAGAGAGGGAGAGAGAGGGGGAGAGGGAGAGAGAGGGGGGGAGGGAGGGAGAGGGGGAGAGTGAGAGAGAGGGGGAGAGGGAGGGAGAGGGGGAGAGTGAGAGAGAGGGGGAGAGGGAGAGAGAGGGGGAGAGGGAGAGAAAGGGGGAGGGAGAGAGAGAGAGAGAAAGGGGGAGGGAGAGAGAGAGAGAGAGAGGGGGGGAGAGAGAGAGAGAGAGAGAGAGAGAGAGAGAGAGAGAGAGAGAGAGAGAGAGAGAGAGAGAGAGAGAGAGAGAGGGGGGGGGGGAGAGAGAGAGGGGGGGGAGAGAGAGAGAGAGAGAGAGAGGAGGTGTGTGAGTATATGGGGAGAGGTGGAAGGTGGAAGTGAGGGAGGGGGATGGAGAGGGTGTGTGGGGGTGGGTTAGTGCGGGAGGGTACAGAGAGAGATTGTGTGTGTGTGCGTGTGTGTGTGTGTGCGTGCGTGTGTGTGGTGTGTGTGTGTGTGTGTGTGTGTGTGTGAGTGTGTGTGTGTGTGTGTGTGTGTGTGTGTGTGTGTGTGTGTGTGTGTGTGTGTGTGTGTGTGTGTGTGTGTGTGTGTGTGTTTGATGTGTGTGTGTATGTGTGTGTGTTGAGTGCGGGGGTGTTTGTGTATAGGGGGAGGGGTAGGGGGGTGTCTTGGGGTACTGTAAGGCGTGGGAACGTGAGGGGTGAGGGTGGGTGAGTGAGGGTGAGCGGTCACCAGTGTGTGCGTGCGTGCATGTGTGTGTGTTTACACTGGCTTGTTGTGGTGAGGAGGAGGGGGGGGGGTAGGTCTAGTCAGTGGCGGTGTAATGTCACACAGAGGTGTGAGAAGCTGGTACCAAGCTGAGGCTCTTGAGCTACTTTTTCGTATTTTAATTACTTATGTTCAAAGCTAATTACTATATAAAAAAAAAAAAAACACTGTACACCTTATATGACTGACTTTGAGAGGCACTCACCTCCGAGTAAGCATCCCACAGCACAATTAGGTGATTTATGAAGCGATGTCCGATATTGTTGTTGACGTCCCCGCCAGAGGTCCTCCCACGTCGTGGTCCAAAACTCTTCCCTTCGCGGCCTCTGGTGCCACCGTCTTGCCACAATCTCGTTCTTTTTCAATTTTTTTTCTTATCAAACGTTATAAGAATTCACTATGTTGCGTTATCACTGCGTTGCTGTACCTTTCATATGCCCATATGTGTGTGTGTGTGTGTGTGTGTGTGTGTGTGTGTGTGTGTGTGTGTGTGTGTGTGTGTGTGTGTGTGTGTGTGTGTGTGTGTGTGTGTGTGTGTGTGTGTTTACATTAGCGTGTTATGGTGAGGGGGGGGGGCTAGTCGGTGGCAGTGTAATGTAACACACAGGTGTGAAAAAACTAGTACCAAGCCGAGACTCTCGAGATACTTTTTCGTATTTTAACTTAAGTACAAAGCTAATTATTATATAAAAAACAATGTACACCGTGTATGACTGACTTTGAGAGTCACTCACTTGCAAGTAAGCAACCCAAAGCACAACTAGGTGATTTATGAAGCGATATCCGCCTTAATTGTTGACGTCCCTGTAGGCCAGAGTTCATCTCCATGTGGTGGTCCAAATTCTTCTCTTCTCAGCCGGCTGGTGCCACAGTCTTGCCACAAACTCGTTCTTTTTCAATTTTTTTTCTTATCCAACGTTATAAGAATTCCCTATGATGCGTTATCAATGCGTTGCTGTACCCGTCGTATGAACAAAAACCATGTTTTGGGCTCACTGGTACATAAATATCCTGAGAATACTGAACTAATTCGCGGACCGCCATCCTACACTTCGAACTGCCTTGTGTATCCTGAACTCTGAGGTAGAGCAGAACTCCATGGTGAGGAGTTGATTTCAAGCAAATATTTCAAGCAATTGATTTCCCTGAATTTTGGAGGACCCAGATATACGCATTAATTAAGGTGCCTCTATGAGCAGAACAGAGGTTCATTGTGGACACATGATTGTATAAGGGAGTGCTTTAGTGCGTATTGACATGTAAGACGCAGTGAGAGAGACTGATTTCTTCTTTTGCCTGGGGGGTACTTAATGTAGATGTTTCAGGTATTTCATCCTTAGAGTTTCATATAATTTTAGGGTTGAGGATACAGTAACGTTGTGACAGGATTTCCGCCTCAAACAGTGAGGGAGTAGTAAGTGGAAAGCCCAGAGTTGTGCAGCCACTTGATATGGAGAGCTGGTGAAGCCAGGATATGATTTGGAGTGCTACTGGGTTGTAGCAGCTTAGACCGTTGTATGGTGATGTTCAATTTTATATGTCATGAATTATGTACGTTTTCTTTGTATAATAAATGTTAGGTGGCTTTTGCCCTTGTGCTGGTGAGGTTTCCCAGAAAGGGAGAGAAAGAAAGATGGTCATGGCTGCAGATATGTGACAGTAGACACTAATTCACAAAAGGGGTATTTAGGAGATCATTCCAAACAAGGAGAGAGTGGGGAGTCATGGCAGCTCGAGTAGGGTGTGTGTACACAAGACAACGAGGCCAGTTTGGGAGCCACACCGCTAAGTAGGTGACGCTGAACCACTCCCCAAGATCAAGATGCATACAGAGTACTCTCCTGGGTAAATTACAAGCACCTAAGTGTCCATTGCTGGTCAACCGACGGTAGCGGGAGAGTGGCTGCCGAGGTTGGCTGTTTATTTCTGTCGGGGAGTGATTGAGAACGCTGTCCACCTGTATGCAAGTAACAGTCTGGTGCAATGACCAGAGATCATTTTTGGGTTTTAAAATCCACAACCAGCTCAAATACCCCTGATGTGAGACCCCTCACCCAGAACTGACCCTGTCACCCCTAACCACGTTCCAACCATGCCCCCCCTTCCCCTTTTTCTTTCCTTCCCTGTCCTCATTTCCCCTTCATCCCATACCCTCCCTGTCACCCCTCCCCCTCACTCCATATCCTCAATATCCCCCCTCCCTCCTTACCCCATTCCTTCCCTATCCCACCTTCCCTTGACCCCCCATCCCTCACCCAGTATCCTCTGAGACCCTGTTAACCACCTCACAAATCCTCACACCAATGGAACAGCTTCCTCCATCAGCAGAACACTCACCAAGAATGGAACATGAGAATGAACAGAAGTGAGCTTCAAGGCAATGTACACTGACATAGATGGTATTATAAATAAAACAAGCGAACTTGGAGAATGGGCACTAGAAGAAAACCCAGCCTGGCCTCCACAGCCTGGCCTCCACAGCCTGGCCTCCACAGTGTGACCTCCCCAGCCTGTTCACCCCAGCCTTGCCTCCCCAGCCTGGCCTCCCTAATGTGACCTCCCCAGCATGTCCATCCCAGCCTGGCCTCAACAGCCTGTTCACCCCAGCCTGGCCTCCAGACCTGGCCTCAACAGCCTGGCCTCCACAGCCTGGCCTCCACAGCCTGGCCTCAACAGCCTGGCGTCCCCAACCTGGCCTCTACAGCCTGGCGTCCCCAGCCTGGCCTCCACAGCCTGGCCTCCACAGCCTGGCCTCCACAGCCTGCAGCGCTGATGATTTTTAAACACTATTTCCTGTTCAACTTAATTCTTGGCGCTGCTCCCAATAATATTGTGGTGGTAGAATATGGTGGTGGTAGAATATTGTGGTGGTAGAATATGGTGATGGCAGAATATTGTGGTGGTAGAATATGGTGGTGGCAGAATATGGTGGTGGTAGAATATGGTGGTGGTAGAATATGGTGGTGGTAGAATATGGTGGTGGCAGAATATGGTGGTGGTAGAATATGGTGGTGGTAGAATATGGTGGTGGTAGAATATGGTGGTGGTAGAATATGGTGGTGGTAGAATATGGTGGTGGTAGAATATGGTGGTGGTAGAATATGGTAGTGGGAGAATATTGTGGTGGTAGAATATAGCAGTGGGAGAATATTGTGGTGGTAGAATATGGTGATGGTAGAATATTGTGGTGGTAGAATATTGTGGTGGTAGAATATGGTGGTGGCAGAATATGGTGGTGGTAGAATATTGTGGTGGTAGAATATTGTGGTGGTAGAATATGGTGGTGGTAGAATATGGTGGTGGCAGAATATGGTGGTGGTAGAATATTGTGGTGGTAGAATATGGTGGTGGTAGAATATGGTGGTGGTAGAATATGGTGGTGGTAGAATATGGTGGTGGTAGAATATGGTGGTGGTAGAATATGGTGGTGGTAGAATGTGGTAGAATATGGTGGTGGTAGAATATGGTGGTGGTAGAATATGGTGGCGGTAGAATATTGTGGTGGTAGAATATGGTGGTGGTAGAATATGGTGGTGGTAGAATATTGTGGTGGTAGAATATGGTAGTGGGAGAATATTGTGGTGGTAGAATATAGTAGTGGGAGAATATTGTGGTGGTAGAATATTTTGGTGGTAGAATATGGTAGGGGTAGAATATGGTGGTGGTAGAATATGGTGGTGGTAGAATATTGTGGTGGTAGAATATGGTAGTGGGAGAATATTGTGGTGGTAGAATATGGTGGTGGTAGAATATGGTGGTGGTAGAATATGGTGGTGGTAGAATATGGTGGTGGTAGAATATGGTGGTGGTAGAATATTGTGGTGGTAGAATATGGTAGTGGGAGAATATTGTGGTGGTAGAATATAGTAGTGGGAGAATATTGTGGTGGTAGAATATGGTGATGGTAGAATATTGTGGTGGTAGAATATTGTGGTGGTAGAATATGGTAGTGGTAGAATATGGTGCTGGTAGAATATGGTGCTGGTAGAATATGGTGGTGGTAGAATATGGTGGGTGTAGAATATAGTGGTGGTAGAATATGGTGGGTGTAGATTATAGTTGTGGTAGAATATGATGGTGGTAGATGATAATGGTGGTAGAATATTGTGGGGGTAGAATATGGTGGTGGTAGAATATTGTGGGTGTAGAATATGGTTGGGGTAGAATATTGTAGTGGTAGAATTTGGTGGTGGTAGAATGTGGAGGTTGTAGAATATGGTGGTGGTAGAATATTGTGGTGGTAGAATATGGTAGTGGTAGAATATGGTAGTGGTAGAATATTGTGGTGGTACAAGGTGGTGAAGGACAGGGGTCTTAAGAAGACCTTGACAAGGCCGCCTACAGATGCTCTAAGAACAGCAAATTCATTTGCCGTGTTGGAGGACGAGTGCTGGGGTGCGCCTGCAGCGAGGAAATCTGGAAGGAGCGGCGGAGAGCAGGCCCCTCAGGCTGCTCAGAAAGTTAAGGAGGTACCGAAGCGAATTTTGGTTGTGGGAGATTCCCAGGTGAGGTATTTAGACAGAACGTTTTGTACCAGAGATAGGGGGAACAGATTAAGGGTTTGCTATCCGGGAGCTGGAATTGGTGATATTGTTGGAAACATGAATGATATTATGACGGGAAATGGGAACAAACCCATTATTTGTATTAGTGCAGGGGGTAATGATGTTGGGCGAGTTAGGAGTGAGGAACTAATACAGAGATTCAGGACAGCCATTGAATTAGTTAGGAGCAAGGGAGGAATCCCAATCATATGTGGCATTCTTCCAAGAAAGGGAGGGGGAAATGAATGGATGTCGAGGGCATTTGGTGTCAATAGCCGGCTGGAAAGATATTGCAAATCAAATGCAATATATTTCATAGACAACTGGGAACACTTCTATGGAAGAAACGAAATGTATGCTCGTGATGGGGTGCATCTATCGAGGGCTGGAGTTGTTGCTGTTGCGAACTCGTTGGAACCAGTGGTCAGAGGTGTTTGTTTGGGTTTAAACTGTTAGTAGAATTGGATTGGTATGGGAATTGATTTGGAGGAAGGAGGTAATAAAAGTATGTGTTCGTGGGAGAAAAGAATTGGCAAAATGATCAGGGAAAGAAAAGGGCCTCAAAATAACAATTCACTTAGGATATATTACACTAACAGTAGAAGTCTAAGAAATAAAATTAATGAATTAAATGCTCTTGTCTGTACAGAAAAAATATATATTATTGCACTTACCGAAACGTGGATGGATGTAGAAAATAGAGAACTATTAGCTGAATATCAGATAAATGGATTTAAACTATTTCACACAGAAAGATATATTAGACGAGGAGGGGGAGTAGCCATATATGTTAGGGACAATTTGAAATGTAGTCTCAAAGAGGGAATCAAAACTGAGCCACACACAGAAACTATTTGGATAGAATTAAACGAAAAAGCAAATAATATTATAATAGGAGTTATATATAGGCCACCAAATTTAGACAGAATGGAAGCAAAGCATCTATGGGAGGAAATATCTAGAGCATCTAGATCTAACAGTATTTATGTCATGGGTGACTTTAATTTTAGTGGAATAAACTGGGTGAACAAAACAGGGAATAGTGAAGCAGAAGATTTTCTAGAATTAATTGACGATTACTTTCTTACGCAACACATTAAGGAACCAACGTGGGAAAATAATATTTTAGATTTAGTGTTAACTAACAGGGAAACAGAAATTAATGACATCGAAATAGGGAGTGAGCTAGGGAACAGTGATCACAAAGTAATCAGATTTAGCATAGAATGGAATAGACCTGTAGGAGAAAATTATGTTAAAGTGCCAGATTTTCGAAAAGCTGATTTTAATAGCCTAAGAAATTTTTTGGGTCAAATAGATTGGAAAGTGTTGGGTATGGGGTGTGGGCCGGTCTTAGAGCGAGACATGAACCCAGCGATAGGTGACGTAAAAGGGGATTTCGATGTAGATTTAATATATAACTTATTTAATAAAATTCTAAACAAAGCACTGGAACGTAGTATATCATACAAATTGAATAGATCGAATACTAATGACCCAAAGTGGATAACAAATAATTTAAAGAACCTTATAGGTAAAAAGAGAGCTTGGTACAAAAGGATTAAGAATGGGGAAGTCAGTTTAGAACAGGAATTCATACAACTGGATAGAAATGTTAAAAAAGAGATTATGAAAGCAAAAAGAAACTATGAAGTTCGCATAGCAGAGCAAGCAAAGTCAAATCCTAAAGGATTTTTTCAGTTATATCGAACTAAGACTAGGGAAAGGATAGGTCCATTAAAATCTGAGACAGGTCAAATAACGGATAATGACAAGGAGATGAGTAGTATTTTTAACAAATATTTTATATCTGTATTTACTAAAGAAGAACTTAACAATATGCCTTCAGCCGAACAAGTCTATGTGGGTGGGGATGAGGACAGGTTGACTAGTTTAGCAGTTACCAGGGAGGATGTAATTAAACAATTAGAAAAACTAAAACCAAACAAATCCCCAGGGCCGGATGAAATGTTTGCCAGGGTGCTTAAAGAATGCAAAGAGGAGCTTTCCGAGCCACTGTCTACCATATTTAATAAATCAATAGAGTCAGGCAGAGTGCCAGAGTCATGGAAGGTAGCAAATGTGGTACCAATTTTTAAGAAAGGAGATAGATCACTTGCGTCAAACTATCGGCCAATTAGCCTAACGTCTATTGGGGGAAAGTTACTTGAATCAATAATTGCAAATACAATTCGTCTCCATCTTGAAAAACATAAATTAATAAATGAGTCGCAACATGGTTTTACAAATGGCCGTTCATGTTTAACAAATTTGCTAACTTTTTATTCCAGCATAGTTGAGGCAGTTGATTGTGGTAAGGATTGTGATGTTGTGTACCTTGACTTTAGCAAAGCTTTTGATAAAGTGCCACATGAAAGACTAATTAAAAAAATAGAAGCTCATGGTATTGGGGGTGCTATATTAACTAGGATTAGGGCATTGCAATTCCAAAGGAAACAGAGAGTTAGTATAAATGGGGTAAAGTCAGAGTGGGATAATGTTGTTAGTGGAGTACCTCAGGGCTCTGTCCTGGGACCTCTGTTGTTTATAATATATATAAATGATTTAGATTCAGGTTTGAGTAGCAACATTTGCAAATTTGCTGATGATACGAAAATCGGTAGGGAAATTAATTAGGAGGAGGACTCACTATCACTTCAAGTTGATCTAGATAGGGTTCTGAAATGGTCAAAGGATTGGCAAATGCAGTTTAATGCTGATTAATGTAAAGTTCTGAGGCTAGGTAATGATGATAGAGTTACAAGGGACGAGCTAGATGGTGTTGAGATTGCGAAGTCGGATTGCGAAAGGGATCTGGGAGTTATGATTAGTAAGAATTTAAAACAAAAGGATCAATGCATGAAGGTTCGTAATAAGGCGAATAGGACACTGGGATTTATTAATCGAAGCGTTAGTAACAAGACACCTGGTGTGGTTCTTAAGCTATTTCTTGCTCTGGTTAGGCCCCATTTAGAATATGCAGTTCAGTTTTGGTCGCCGTAGTATAGAATGGATATAAATTCACTTGAACGTGTCCAACGTAGGATGACTAAGTTAATTCCCCAAATTCGAAATCTTTCATATGAAGAAAGATTAACAAAGCTTAAGTTGCATTCACTGGAAAAGCGAAGAGTTAGGGGTGACATGATAGAGGTTTACAAGTGGATGAATGGACGTAACAGAGGGGATATTAATAGGGTATTAAAAATATCAACACAAGACAGAACACGAAACAATGGGTATAAATTGGATAAGTTTAGATTTAGGAAAGACTTGGGTAAATACTGGTTCAGTAACAGGGTTGTTGATTTGTGGAACCAATTGCCGCGTATTGTGGTGGAGGTGGGGTCCCTCGATTGTTTCAAGCGCGGGTTGGACAAGCATATGAGTGGGATTGGGAGGTTATAGATAGGAGCTGCCTCGTATGGGCCAATAGACCTTCTGTAGTTACCTTTGTTCTTATGTTCTTACAATATTGTGGTGGTAGAATATGGTTATGGTAGAATATTGTGGTGGTAGCATATTGTGGTGGTAGAATATTGTTGTGGTAGAATATGGTGGTGGTAGAATATTGTGGTGGTAGAATATTGTTGTGGTAGAATATGGTGGTGGTAGAATATGGTGGTGGTAGAATATTGTGGTCGTAGAATATTGTGGTGGTAGAATAGGGTGGTAGTAGAATATGGTGGTGGTAGAAGATAATGGTGGTAGAATATTGTGGGTGTAGAATATGGTGCTGACAGAATATAGTGGTGGTAGAATACTGTGGGTGTCGAATATGGTGGTGGTAGAATATGGTGGTTGTAGAAGATAATGGTGGTAGAATATTGTGGTGGTAGAATATTGTGGTGGTAGAATATGGTGGTGGTAGAATATGGTGGTGGCAGAATATGGTGGTGGTAGAATATGGAGGAAGTTGAATAATGTGGTGGTTGAATATTGTGGTGGTAGAATACGTTGGTGGTAGAATATGGTGGTGGTAGAATATGGTGGGGGGTAGAATATTGTGGGGGGGGGTAGAATATGGTGGTGGTAGAATATGGTGGGAGTAGAATATGGTGGTGGTTGAATATGGTGGTGGTAGAGTATTGAGGAGGTAGAATATTGTGGAGGTAGAATATGGTGGTGGTAGAATATTGTGGGGGTAGAATACTGTGGAGGTAGAATATGGTGGTGGTAGAATATGGTGGTGGTAGAATATTGTGGGGGTAGAAAATTGTGGTGGTAGAAAATGGTTCGGTTAGAATATGGTGGTGGTAGAATATTGTGGTGGTAGAATATGGTGGTGGTAGAATATAGTGGGGGGTAGAATATGGTGGGGGTAGAACATGGTAGGGTAGAAAATGGTGGTGGTTGAATATGCTGGTGGTAGAATTTGGTGGTGGTAGAATATGGTGGTGGTAGTATATGGTGGTGGTAGAATATGGTGGGGGTAGAATATGATGGAGATATTATGGCTGGTAATGGGAACAATCCCATTATTTGCATTAGCGTGGGAGGAAATGATGTTGGTCGAGTCAGGAGTGAGGAACTGATTCAGAGGTATAAAACAGCCATAGAGTTAGTTAGGAGCAAGGGAGGAATCCCGATCATATGTGGCATTCTTCCAAGAAAGGGAGTGGGAAATGAATGGATATCGAGGGCACTTGGTGTCAATTGCCGGCTGGAAAGATATTGCAAATCAAATGCAATATCTTTCATAGACAACTGGGAACACTTCTATGGAAGAAATGAAATGTATGCTCGTGATGGGGTGCATCTATCGAGAGCTGGGGTTGTTGCTGTTGCGAACTCGCTAGAAGAAGTGGTTAGAGGTGTTTGTTTGGGTTTAAACTGTTAGTAGATAGAGGTATGGGAATTGATTTGGAGGAAGGAGGTAATAAAAGTATGTGTTTGTGGGAGAAAGGAATTGGCAAAACGATCAGGGAAAGAGAAGGTCCGCAAAATAACAATTCACTTAGGGTATATTACACTAACAGTAGAAGTCTAAGAAATAAAATTAACGAATTAAATGCTCTTGTCTGCACAGAAAAAATAGATATTATTGCACTTACCGAAACGTGGATGAATGTAGAAAATAGAGAACTATTAGCTGAATATCAAATATATGGATTTAAACTATTTCACACAGATAGATATATTAGACGAGGAGGTGGAGTAGCCATATATGTTAGGGATAATTTGAAATGTAGTCTCAAAGAGGGAATCAAAACAGAGCCACACACAGAAACTATTTGGATTGAATTAAACGAAAAAGCTAATAATATTATAATAGGAGTAATATATAGGCCACCAAATTTAGACAGAATGGAAGCAAAGCATCTATGGGATGAAATATCTAGAGCATCTAGATCTAACAGTATTTATGTCATGGGTGACTTTAATTTTAGCGGAATAAATTGGTTGAACAAAACAGGGAATAGTGAAGCAGAAGATTTTCTAGAATTAATTGACGATTGCTTTCTTACGCAACACATTAAGGAACCAACACGGGAAAATAATATTTTAGATTTAGTGTTAACTAACAGGGAAACGCAAATTAATGACATCGAAATAGGGAGTGAGCTAGGGAGCAGTGATCACAAAGAAATCAGATTTAGCATAGAATGGAATAGACCAGTAGGAGAAAATTCTGTTAAAGTGCCAGATTTTCGAAAAGCTGATTTTAATAGCCTAAGAAATTTTTTGGGTCAAATTGATTGGAAAGGCTTGGGTATGGGGTGTGGGCCGGTCTTGGAGCGAGACATGAACCCAGCGATAGGTGACTTAAATGGGGATTTCGATGTGGATTCAATATATAACTTATTTAAGAATATTCTAAACAAAGCACAGGAACGTAGTATACCATACAAATTGAATAGATCGTATACTAATGACCCAAAGTGGATAACAAAGAATTTGAAGAACCTTATAGGTAAAAAGAGAGCTTGGTACAAAAGGATTAAAAATGGGGAGGTCACTTTAGAACAGGAATTCGTACAACTGGTTAGAAATGTTAAAAAAGAGATAAGGAAAGCAAAAAGAAACTATGAAGTTCGCATAGCAGGGCAAGCAAAGACAAATCCTAAAGGGTTTTTTCAGTTATATCGTACTAAGACTAGGGAAAGGATAGGTCCATTAAAAACTGAGACAGGTCAAATAACAGATAGTGATGAAGAGATGAGTAGTATTTTTAATAAATATTTTGTATCTGTATTTACTAAAGAGGAACTTAACAATATGCCTTCAGCCGAACAAGTCTATGTGGGTGGGGACGAGGACAGGTTGACGAGTTTAGCAGTTACCAGGGAGGATGTTCTTAAACAAATAGTAAAACTCAAACCAAACAAATCCCCAGGGCCGGATGAAGTGTTTGCTAGGGTGCTTAAAGAATGCAAAGAGGAGCTTTGTGACCCACTGTCAACCATATTTAATAAATCAATAGAGTCAGGCAGAGTGCCAGAGTTTTGGAAAGTTGCTAATGTGATACCAGTTTTTAAGAAAGGAGATAGATCACTTGCGTCTAACTATCGACCAATTAGCCTAACGTCTATTGTGGGAAAGTTACTCGAATCTATAATAGCAAATAAAATTCGTCTTCATCTTGAAAAACATAAATTAATAATTGAGTCGCAACATGGTTTTATAAATGGCCGTTCATGTTTAACAAATTTGTTATCTTTTTATTCTAGCATTGTTGAGGCAGTTGATAGTGGTAAGGATTGCGATGTTGTATACCTTGACTTTAGCAAAGCTTTTGATACAGTGCCACATGAAAGACTGATTAAAAAAATAGAGTCTCATGGTATTGGGGGTGCTATATTAAGCTGGATTAGGGCATGGCTATACCAAAGGAAACAGAGAGTTAGTATAAATGGAATCAAGTCAGAGTGGGAAAATGTTGTAAGTGGAGTGCCTCAAGGCTCTGTCCTGGGACCTCTGTTGTTTATAATATATATAAATGATTTAGATTCAGGTTTGAGTAGCAACATTTGCAAATTTGCCGATGATACGAAAATCGGTAGGGAAATTAATTCGGAGGAGGACTCACTATCACTTCAAGTTGATCTAGATAGGGTTTTGAAATGGTCAAAGGATTGGCAGATGCAGTTTAATGCTGATAAATGTAAAGTTCTGAGGTTAGGTAATGATGATAGAGTTACAAGATACGAGCTAGATGGTGTTGTGATTGCGAAGTCGGATTGCGAAAGGGATCTGGGAGTTATGATTAGTAAGAATTTAAAACAAAAGGATCAATGCATAAATGTTCGTAATAAGGCAAATCGGACACTTGGATTTATTAATCGCAGCGTTAGTAACAAGACACCTGGTGTGGTTCTCAAGCTATATCTTGCTCTAGTTAGGCCCCATTTAGATTATGCAGTTCAGTTTTGGTCGCCATATTATAGAATGGATATAAATTCACTTGAACGTGTCCAGCGTAGGATGACTAAGTTAATTCCCCAAATTAGAAATCTTTCATATGAAGAAAGATTAACAAAGCTTAAGTTGCATTCACTGGAAAGGCGAAGAGTTAGGGGTGACATGATAGAGGTTTACAAGTGGATGAATGGACATAACCGGGGGGATATTAATAGGGTATTAAAAGTATCAACACAGGACAGAACACGAAACAATGGATATAAATTGGATAAGTTTAGATTTAGGAAAGACTTGGGTAAATACTGGTTCAGTAACAGGGTTGTTGATTTGTGGAACCAATTGCCGCGTAACATTGTGGAGGTGGGGTCCCTCGATTGTTTCAAGCACGGGTTGGACAAGTATATGAGTGGGATTGGGTGGTTATAGAATAGGAGCTGCCTCGTATGGGCCAATAGGCCTTCTGCAGTTACCTTTGTTCTTATGTTCTTATGTTCTTAGAATATGGTGGAGGTAGAATATGGTGGAGGTAGAATATGGTGGAGGTGGAATATGGTGGAGGTAGAATATGGTGGAGGTAGAATATGGTGGTGATAGAATATGGTGGTGGTAGAATATGGTGGTGGTAGAGTATGGTGGAGGTAGAATATGGTGGTGGTAGAATATGGTGGGGGTAGAATATTGTGGGGGGTAGAATATGGTAGTGGTAGAATATGGTGGGGGTAGAATATGGTTGTGGAAAAATATGGTGGTGGTAGAATATGGTAGTGGTAGAATATGGTGGGGGTAGAATATGGGGGGGGTAGAATATGGCCAAATACTCTGGCCATTGATCGTGTACAAGCCATGTATAATTACCTCACAACTGTAGCGACGAGAGAACAAGACAATCAGACAACGGCAGCAGCAGCAGCAGCAGACAACGGCAGCAGCAGCAGCAGCAGACAACGACAGCAGCAGCAGCAGACAACAGCAGCAGCAGCAGACAACAGCAGCAGCAGCAGCAGACAACAGCTGACGATGGTGTGGCCAACAGTGTCGGGAAAAACTAGGCAGCAGTTCTTATATACACCTCACACCCAGACTCCTCCCACCCTGTCTCCTCCCACCCTGTCTCCTCCCACCTTGTCTCCTCCCACCCTGTCTCCTCCCACCCTGTCTCCCCCTGTCTCCTCCCTCCCTGTCTCCTCCCACCCTGTCTCCTCCCACCCTGTCTCCTCCCACCCTGTCTCCTCCCACCTTGTCTCCTCCCACCCTGTCTCCTCCCACCTTGTCTCCTCCCACCCTGTCTTCTCCCACCCTGTCTCCCCCTGTCTCCTCCCTCCCTGTCTCCTCCCACCCTGTCTCCTCCCACCCTGTCTCCTCCCACCCTGTCTCCTCCCACCTTGTCTCCTCCCACCCTGTCTCCTCCCACCTTGTCTCCTCCCACCCTGTCTCCTCCCACCCTGTCTCCTCCCACCCTGTCTACTCCCACCCTGTCTCCTCCCACCCTGTCTCCTCCCACCCTGTCTCCTCCCACCCTGTCTACTCCCACCCTGTCTCCTCCCACCCTGTCTCCTCCCACCCTGTCTACTCCCACCCTGTCTCCTCCCACCCTGTCTCCTCCCACCCTTTCTCCTCCCACCCTGTCTCCTCCCACCCTGTCTCCTCCCACCCTGTCTCCCCCTGTCTCCTCCCACCCTGTCTCCTCCCACCCTGTCTCCTCCCACCCTGTCTACTCCCACCCTGTCTCCTCCCACCCTGTCTCCTCCCACCCTGTCTCCTCCCACCCTGTCTACTCCCACCCTGTCTCCTCCCACCCTGTCTCCTCCCACCCTGTCTACTCCCACCCTGTCTCCTCCCACCCTGTCTCCTTCCACCCTTTCTCCTCCCACCCTTTCTCCTCCCACCCTGTCTCCTCCCACCCTGTCTCCTCCCACCCTGTCTCCTCCCACCCTGTCTACTCCCACCCTGTCTCCTCCCACCCTGTCTCCTCCTACCCTGTCTCCTCCCACCCTGTCTCCTCCCACCCTGTCTCCTCCCCTCCGCGGGCCCTCCCCACCATCCCCCAGTATCTACCAGCAGGCGTCTTGACAAAGGTCAACAATACCACCTAAGGAGAGCAGCAAAACACCGTCCACCATATGATCAGACAATCCAGGACCTCCATGAACTCCTGAACATACAGCCACTAAACATCAGACTGCAGCACCAAGCCATCAGGGTGTGGAACACCATCGAAATGTTAGAGGACCCAATGTTAGAAAGATTGCTCCAAGATGAGACGCCCCGATCCCACAGCTGGTGGCCCAAGAGCCTCGACTCACTAGATGAAACCCCGCCCCACAGTACATAATTCCCAGATGAAACACAGACCAGATCCCCTTCCCCCATAATTGAAAAATTGAGTATGTATGTGTGTATGTATGTGTATATGTGTATGTGCATGTATGTGTATGTGTTAGTATATGTATGTATATATGTGTATGTACGAACAACTCGATAAATAATAACATGTATGTATGAACAACTCGATAAATATTAATAATAAAATATAGAGCCTTAAACAGAACAACATGTGTGGAAGCATCGGAGTGTGTATATATTAATGCTACACAGTATTCATCTATAAACATCCCTATATGGTGAAACGTGTAGAATCCCTCACACACTCACAGCTCCCTGACAAGAGGGAGCCAGCTTAGCTTAGCTGCCAACACCCACACATGGTGTCAGCAAGGCGGACAGCCCGCCTGCTTTCATACCTCTCACTGTATTTCCCAGTTCTATACTTCCCTTCACCTCTTCATCCTCTTTACTTCCAAAAAAAAACAAAATAACCACCTGAGGTGATGTGTAAGATAATATCTCGGAAAATTTTTCCTGTTTTGTTCAAGGGAATCCCCTGATATGTTGTCATGCCGGCTCTTGTTGTTGTTGTTGTTGTTGTTGTGTTGTTGTTGTTGTTGATGATGTTGTGATGCGAAAGGGATGTCCTTGTTGTTGTTGTTGATGTTGTGATGCGAGAGTGAAGTCCTTGTTGTTGTCGTCGTTGTTACCCCGTCCTGGGCCAGGAGCACCCCTCCGTGCTCTGGGTGGGGGTGTTGGATAATCCTAGCAAGCAATTATTTTTATTCTTTGTGAACATTTATTTTCTATTTTTTTATCACTTCAATATTTATGATTATGATTCTAAGTGGACTGTATATTTGATTCAGCCTGCCAGAATTTACTTGCACATAGTTGGAGGAACGTTTACACCTTATACAACAATTGGGGGTCATATAATAAGCTATAAACATTTACCTTATTATAATATAAATTATACGACCATATGGTGGTAATTAACCTACAGTATGGTTAGTACTACTCAATCTTATAGTAAACATGGGTTAGTACAAATGTGAGATCTTAGCCATGATGTAGGTATGGCCCGATTAGGCAGTGTGATAGCTGTTAGAGTGTGGCTACATGTGGTCCAGTTGTAAAATGGGGGCTGGCACTAAGGTGGCGTCTGTGGAACAGCTAGGGTAAGCAAGAACATCACAAGTTATGTTGGCCAGCTCACCTAATTACCTTCAACTCACAAACCTACCTACCAAAGAATGGGATTAATAACGGTTCCATTAACATATAAAGTACAGGTTTGACATGAATTATTTGTGTGTGTGTAGTGCTGAGTAAAACACTACTCACTTTGTTGTGGGGCTTCGTCTGCAGCTTAACTACCTATCCTATATTTAATAGTGATCACTACCAATAAAAGATGTAATGGGAGTCGGGAACTAAGCTCTTCTCTTTGTTATTGAGGGTCGGATCGTTGTGGATCCATTGACAAGTTGTGCTTGTCGTGAGGAGCCATCTTTGTTTTGTTTCTGTGTCTGAGCCAGAGCGTGACTGCCAGCCTCCTTCCCTGAGGTTGCGTTCCAATACTCTGTTGGTTCCTACTCTGTTTTAAGGACTAGGTTTATTAAACAATAGCAAGGAAGTCTGTAGTGTATTTTTATTGCTAATTATAATGTCCTAGCGAATACTTTTTTATTAAGTTTAAACACTAGACTTTAGTTTAAACGAATAATTGGAATTTAATATACACGTGTTGTGAATATGGGTCTATTGTGATGACACTGAATCTCCCATTTTCCTTATATTCGGAAATGGCTAACTATAGTATGTTAACATGTGTGTAGGATTTCCAACAGGGGGTTAAGACTTATCCCACCCTGGGCCAGGAACACCACACAATGCTCCGGGAGGTGGTTAAGATTTACCTCGCCCTGGACCACAGCACCACACCATGCACCGGGTGGGGGTTAAGACTTCCCCGGCCCTAGGGCCATGTTACGAACCCTTCCGTAACCAGGTTCTTATAAACTCTACGATCATTCTCAAGGTCAGAGACCCCATTGTGGAAATGTAGTGTAATCTTTAAGGTAAGAATAATATTGCACTTAAAATTAACCGTTCTTATTATCTACCACCACAACTATATACAATTCACTACTAGTGATTGTCCAGAGCATCGTTAGCCCTCACGCTAGCTAGCTGCGAAGATGACGGATACTATTTACATTCCTCTGACGAGGTCTTCAGCGCAACATTAGCCCCTAGCCCACTAGCTGCAGTTATAGCGATGTCTTCAAGCGTCCCACTAGCCCACTCGCTAGTACGCTCAAACAGTGAAGTCTTCCAGAGCTCTACTAGCCCTCTGGTTAGCACACCCAAACGGTGAAGTCCTCAGAGCTCCACTAGCCTTCTGACTAGTAAACTAACAGTGAAGTCAACAGCGCTCCACTAGCCCTCTCTGGCTAGCACACCCCCACAGTGAAGTCCACAGCGCTCCACAAGCCCTATGGCTAGCACACCGAGACAGTGAAGTCCACAGCGCTCCACTAGCCCTCTCTAGCTAGCACACCCCCACAGTGAAGTCCACAGCGCTCCACAAGCCCTATGGCTAGCACACCCCAACAGTGAAGTCCACAGCGCTACACTAGCCCTCTCTGGCTAGCACACCCCAACAGTGAAGTCCACAGAGCTCCACTAGCCCTCTCTGTCACCAGTAGCTCATCACCTACCAGAACAGCTGACTAGAAGATGGGAAACTGATATTAATGGGAGGGTCAACTATTTAATTCGGAACCTGGATCATAGATGGCGCCGAGGTCCATCACAGGCCAGGAGCACCACACCATGCTCCGGGCGGGGGTTAAGACTTTCCCTGCCTGGGGCCAGAAGCACCACACCATGCTCCGTGCGGGGGTTAAGACTTTCCCTGCCTAGGGCCAGGAGCACCACACCATGCTCCGGGCGGGGGTTAAGACTTAACCCGCCCTGGGCCAGGAGCACCACACCATGCTCTGGGTGGGGGTTAAGACTTACCCTGCCCGGGGCCAGAAGCACCACACCATGCTCCGGCGGGGATTAAGACTTTCCCTGCCTGGGGCCAGGAGAACCAGACAATGCTCCGGGTGGGTGTTAAGACTTACCCCGCTCTGAGGCAAGAGCCCCACACCATGCTCTGAGATTAGGTTATGTCTTACCCCATCCTGGGCCAGGAGCACTACACATGCTCCTGCCAGTGGGTTAAGGCTTACCCCGCCCTGGGGTCAGGGGCATCATATCATGCTCCAGGCAGTGGTTAAGACTTACTCTGCCCTTGGGTCAGAACCACCACATCTTGCTTTGGGCGGGGATTAAGACGTACCCATATATGGGGCCAGTAGCACTACACCATGTTCAGGGTGGGTGTTAAGACTTACCAAGCTCTCGGGCCAGGGGCACCAAACCATTCTCTGGAAGGTGGTTAAGACTTACTTCGCGCTGGGCCACAGCACCACACTATGCTCCGGCAAAGGTTAAGACTTACCCTACTCAAGGGTCAGGAGCACCCCACCATGATCCGGGTGGGAGTTAAGACTATCCCCGCACGCCTGGTGCCATGCTACGAACCTTTCCGTAACCGGGAGCCAAATTCACGAAGCAGTTACGTACGTACTTACAAACGTTCTTTTTTAGCATCTTCATAGTGGCTACGTCAGTATTCAGGTAGGCATTTAAGTAAGAAAATCTTCGTAAGTAAACTTCGTCGCGCTAAGGATGCTCTCGACCAATCGTAGCTTTACATTGACTGTATATAACTCAATTTTTTTTACGACACAACACAGACAATTGATTTTATTATAAACAAAAAATTTAGCTGACGAGTCTCATCAAGAAGGAGTCCTTCGTGTTAGCTATATAAGAATTCTCTGCTTGAAATTTGTACAAAATTCGGTGTATTGTTACGATTGGACAAGTGGTTATGATACCATGTACGCCAGATGCATAGTGCTCCTGGCTGTCTGGGTTCGAATCACTTTTGGGGTGTGGAGGTTTCGGTTGCATATTGGCTTGGGGACCATTTAAGATTGTTCACTTTTGTGTTGCTCACGTGGCCCCTCAGAGTAAGGTGATTCGATGAAATAACTATGCCCAAGCATACCACCTAGTGCTGTTGGGGCATTGGGGATATAGCCTAGACTACCAACGTCTTTTGTAAGGTCACAGTTGGTCAAGTGGCTAAGGTACCATGTTCGCCAGTTGCATAGTGCTCCTGGCTGTCTGGGTTCGAGTCACTCCTTGGGTGTGGAGTTTTCAGTTTATATATATATATATATATATATATATATATATATATATATATATATATATATATATATATATATATATATATATATATATATATATATATATTATTAAATATGACCGAAAAAGTAAGATTAATAATTCCAACACGAATTTTCTCAATATTTCTTATGTTTCTTTTCACTGTTGATGGTAATTGAAAAATCAATTCTCCAAAATTCATTTTTATTTCTAGTCTGACGTGACACTTGAATGTGTTTCGTAATAACTTATTACATTTTCAAAGACTTTTAGTTTACACACACAACTATAACCTGCAAACACTAAACAGAGTTCTTACTACGCTATGATTTAAACAGCTTTCATTTTATACCCGCATTTTGGGTGAGGTGATATGTTACAACAGTTTTGGATGAGGTGAGTTGATATCAATCATCCCAATTGTTGTTATCGAAATTTAAGGTGACTCTCAAGGCATCTAACACTTTCCTGTTAGTACGTTCAGCTAGTCCATTACTTGCTGGATTATTGGGCATAATACTACATTTTTTAATGTTATGTAAATCACACAAGCTAGTTAAAATACTATTACTGAATTCTGGACCATTATTTGAAAGGATTACTTTAGGCATACTATATCTACAAATTATTTGGTCATGGAATGCACTGGCTATAGTTTCTGCTGTTTTGTTCGGGATAGGAACTAGTTCGCAAAACCGTGAAAAATTATCGACCATTACAAGCAAATGTTTATTCCCTTTCTCTGTTTCTGCAAAATTTGTCAATAAATCCATCGATACTTGTTCCCAAGGAGCTTTAGTTGCTGGGTACACCTGAATTGGATTAGGTCCTGAAACATGTCCCTTGTGCTGTAAGCAAGTTAAACATCTGTCAACATAATGAGCAATCTCCTTAGCCATTTTTGGCCAAAAATACTTCAATCGACCTTGTTGGAGTGTACGATTCTTTCCTGGATGTGCACTTGCAGGAGCATCATGGATAATTTTTAACACAGTTGGTACCAAGACAGCTGGAACAACTAACTGACAACATTTCCTCGGGGCTGTCCCTAGCTTTACTACTCTACACAGTAAAGTGTCTAACATCACTAATTCTTTCAATGGTACTGGCGGTTTATGAATCGGGCGAGTGTCTTGCTTAGTCAAAAATTTAATGACGGGTGCCCATATGGGGTCTTGTCTTTGTTCCATCTCGACTACTGTAGCATCTAATGCTGGGTAATTTAACTGAATTGCAGCTACGTGTCGAGAAAACGCATCGGCTACAACATTTTGCTTTCCTGGAATATAACCAAATGTGGGATTGAATTCTTGAATTGTGAGCAAATATCTAGCAAACTTCCCAACTGAATTCTTATTTTTGAATAAGGGCATTAATGGTTGGTGATCTGTAAGAACATGAACTGGGTAATTATAAATTGTATCCTTGAAATGTTTAAGTGCCCAGACAACTGCCAAGGCATCTCGTTCTGTTGCACTATAATTTTTCTCTTCTTTAGATAATGTACGGCTAGCATAAGCTATTGCGTGATCTCTGTGACCTTCTGTTTGAAGTAATGCAGCACCTAGACCTATGTCACTAGCATCTGTAACCAACGTAAAAGGTTTAGACAAATCTGGGTACCTAAGGACGGGTGATGAAATCAAGGCTGCCTTGAGTTTTTTGAATGACTGATCCTGGGCCTCTCCCCAAACAAAGGGTTCATCTTTTCTTTGCAACTTATAAAGTGGAGCGGCTATAATAGAGAATCCAGCAATAAATGAACGATAAAATCCTACAAGACCTGTGAACTGTCTTACGGCTTCTGCGGTACGAGGCATTGGAAAATCACGGGCAGCAATAATCTTTGATTCATTCAATGTAATACCTGAAGGTGTAACTGTATGACCTAGAAAATTAATCTTCTCCTTTAAAAATGAACATTTTGCAAGCTTTATTTTTATATTAGCTTCAGCGAGCTTTGCAAGTACTTTCTCAAGGTTCTGGAAATGAGTCTGAACATCTTGTGACATGATTATGAGATCATCAAGGTAAACTAGAAGCGTACTTCCTATCAATCTGCGAAATAGATTTGTCATGAGCTGTGAAAAGGTTATTGGACTGCTCTGCAAACCAAATGGCATTCTTTTGAAATGAAAATGACCATTGGGAGTACTAAAGGCTGTCAATTGTTTACTTTCCTCATCAAGGGGGAGTTGCCAAAATCCCTGCAACAAATCTAACGTTGAGAATACTTTATTTCGACCAATACTTTGCAACAAATCATTTAGAACTGGAAGTGGGAAACAATCAGGTATCGTTACTCTGTTAAGCTTCCGATAATCGATTACAGGTCTCCAAGTCCCATCTCGCTTTGGTACAAGAATCAATGGAGCATTCCATGGCGAATTACTCGATTCAATTACATCACTCTGTAACATTTCCTCTACAAGTCTATCGGCTTCTGCTCTCTGAGAATGGGGAAGACGGTAAACTGGTACATAAATAGGCGTAGTTCCTTGTTCAAGGGGAATTTTATGTGTAATAAGAGGAGTGAGACCTAATTTTTCTCCTGGTAGAGCAACAACGGCTCTATTCCTGTTCAAAATTTCCAAAAGCTGAGCCACAGAGTCAGGAAAATCAGTAGGACTGAGGTGTTGCGCTTGCACCTCTGGTTGAGATCACTGTTCTCCTGGTGTGAGAGTACAAACAGTATGATCCATGGAGACATCATCCACAACTCGCACTGGTAACGAGTAATGAACAAATTCTACAACATGGGTACCAGACTGGAGTTGGATGTCGGCATTACTAGTGTTTGCAATAAATAATGTAACAGTACCATCCTGCACTGTGTGCCAGGAGGGTTCATCAAACCTACCATTCACTTTACATGTTTCACTTTCCGCAATCACATCCGACAACTCAGGCACTCCCTGAACCTTAACTCTTATTCTGGTGAGAGAATGAGGGTACAGCACAGTGTCAGTAGCCGTGGAACCACTGACTTCAGAGATGGAAGCTGCCAGGCGAGCGAGACAACGAGAATTCGTCAGGGCGTCCCCTTCCAGAAAGTCCCGATACTCACTTTCCTTAACAACTGCACAACTACGATGCTTCATTCGAGTGCCTGTTTTCTCGGGTATGCTACCACGACAATGATCTGACAAACCTACGCTAGCAAGGCGGGTATCAACAAAATTAACGTAGTTTGATTGAAGGTTGAACTCATGGCCCTGTCGATACATGCTACACAAGTGTATGACGTGGTCTTTGATACTTATGTTCCAACGATGGGGAAACAATGCAATATTTTCATCAATCATGGTGTACAGACCTAAGGGAATGTCTCCAGGAAAATGAATAACGTCAACAACTAAACATGTTATAGACAATGTGACATCATTTAACTTGAGTGGGAGGTCAATTTCACCCTGAACTTTTACTTTATTTCCTGAAACACCACTTAAAAAAGGTATGGGGCACTTCCTTACTGTAGTAGGGTGCCTACTTTCAATGTCTCTAAGAGCTGAGGGCTTGACAATATTAACTTTTGCACCTGAGTCAAGAAAAACTTTTAAAACTCTACCATGTACAATGGCTGAGACAAGGGGACCATCACTTGAGACTGGACAAGTTACTACTTGTGACTTATGTTATCTGGGATATCTGCGTCTCATCTGTGTCAAATTCACTGTGGTTCCATCAACATCTACAACTGGTCTAGAGTCAGTGTCCTCTTCTGTCAAGTGTCCAAATCTATTTTGGGTAGCTACTGAATGCACAGGGAGGGCACTAGGATTGGCTAGCATGAATTGGTTAGCGGATGGCCTTGGGGGTTTCCCGACGACATGGGGTGAACATTCTGAACTCCAGCATTCTGTGGCCGAGTATTATAATTCGAAGTTGCATTATAGCTGGGCTGGGAGTTGTAATTACGTGAGTTCTGATAACGTCTTGGACGCTGTGCGCCTCGCCAAGACTGACCGTGGGAGTTACGAGGTGGGGGATGTCCTTTGCCTAGCTCTACAATCCGCAGTGTGGTGACCAACTTGTTTATGGTACTTGCAGTATGGGAGCCTAGAATGATTAGATTGACGAGGGGACCGAGAGAATTGTCTAGGGGGTGATGATCTAGGGGCAGACCAACAATCCCTTGCGAGGTGGTTACGCTTACCACAATGCCAACATGAGGGAGTGGGTGGTTGTGGACTATGGCGTTTCGGCAATTTATGAGGCGGCAAATTTGACTGGGGGCTACGAGCATGGGTACGGTTCTGCGACCAAGAGTTTTGAGAGTTTGTGGGAGGATGCTGAGAGCTTGTTACTACATTTACAGTATCAGAGGGTGGCAACAGTTGAGCACTTCGGCGAGCTAGTTTATCGGCAGCATTGTTAATAGCCTCAAACACTTCACCAATTTCATGGTTAACACCAAAATTTTGTTGCTCAATGATCGGTTTAGTACGCCCCTGGGCAAAATGCAATAAAATGCTATCATCTTGGCCATAGCCTCAAGGGACAGATTATTGTCTTTATCTAAGCAAGACGAACTATTCATAGCAGACACTAAGGCATACAGATACTGATCGAGACGGCTAGTAAACGCATTAAACGATTCACCAGGCTGCATGGTGGCATTGGCAATTTTCTTGACTAACCTATATGAGTCTAGGTCTCCTTTGTTAACAAAGCGCCGGCGAAAGAAACCCTTAAATTCAGACCAAGACTGGAGGCTAACAATGGCTTTCTCATCAACAACAAAACGTGCATCACCTTTGGTTGTGTCCACAGCTGACCGTGCAATTGCCAAGTATTCGGCATCAGTAGGCTTAGAAAAACGTGCAACTGTTTTCACTTCAACCTTACTAAACCATGAATCTAATAAGCGGGATTTACCAGCAAAAAGAGGAATAGCCATTTCCTGAGCTGGCCATCTGGCCATTGGGATGAGCAACTGTTCCCGTTGAGTCTGAAGGGGTTTCAACAGTGGTAGGCATTGTCACAGCCGTGGAAGTAATGTTTGAACGCAGATTATAATTAAGTGCACCAGGCATCAGAAATGGTATACACAAAAATAAACACTCAAAAAAATATCAACTTGGCTAAAGTAAAAAAAAATGGCAGAAATAAAATTATTAAATTGGGCTAGGCAACAAATAATTAAGAACAAGCAAAATTGTGAATTAAATTAGCAATCTGGTATGAATATGGCTGGGATTAGAAGCATGTAAATTAATTAAACCCAGGCTAAGCACAGCAATTTAGAATAAAAACTGGACAGTGCAATTGCAAAATTTCATTAAAAATGATTCAACACAACAAGTGGCAATGCAAGAAATATGGATGTAGCATATAAACTGGACACATGAATGTATATAACTGCTATGGTAAAAATTATAATATGAAATGTTGAAGGAATAAATTTCAATTTTAGGCTTGGAGGAATTAAAAAAAAAATTATATTGTACAAATCCTTAACTGCTACTAAAACAAGGATTTCTTACTTCACTGGAATTTGAATTTACCAATAACACTCTAGTAGCACAATTAATATTTAATGAAATTACTGAGAGAAGCAGGAATGTTGAAATCACTCAGGGAAACTTTGGGAGTGGAGTTCTGAACCAGCTCCAATATTTAACAAGTCACTGAAAGGTTAATTCATAAAATATTGTGGATATATTTACGTTAAATCTCATTAAACCATAGCACATGATATCTTAGCTCATAATTACTTAACTCAGGGCTGCAGGATTTGCAATATAACAGTGGCCAAACGAAAAACGGCGACAAGGGCGTTTGAAGAGGCACATGCGAGGGCTTGTTTACAAACTGGTGCAATGGCAGCACTGCTGGCGGCAGTGGCGCGAAGCTCGTGAGACCCCACACTAGGAATTGATGTTGGAAGCGCGAAGATTAATCCTGAGATGACGATGATGGCGAAGGAAACACGATGTTCGAGGCCGGAGTTCACAGCAGAGTGGTGTAGCAGGAGGCTGTGGCGATTGTGAGAGGAGGCAATGTGTCGATGTGGCAGCGTGGCGAGGTGTGTGAGCTTGGGGGGGGGGGGGGGACGCTAGTCAGACGGTAGAAGTCTTTTTTCCAGCAATTCCTCTTGAATAACAGTACACCACACACAATTATCAGTTGATACTTGCGACGATGACTGACGACGATTTCAGTAGGTAGAACACTCAAAAAGCTTTGATGGTATCAGCTTGGGTGGTGGTGGTGGTGGGTGCAGGTTCCCACGTGGCGCGCGATTCAAAAATGGCTGGCGCAGGAAGCATCCTTCCTCCTCACTGATGAATTAGCGTTCTCCCAGGAAAATATTGACCCTTACTTCTGAGACGGTGGCCTGGAGTAGTGGTTGATGGCAGGACCCCGGTCTGGCACAATATTTGATACGTGGGTGGCAGGATGGCGGCTGATGGCGGTGGCGGTGGCTGGCTGGAACACAAGGCCATGTTGGGTACTTGAATTTTCGTTTCCAGAGAAAAAAAATTCTGGATCCCACTGCTGCTACCAGTATTCGTCGCCTTGCTGGATTGAATGTAGACACAGTAGGCACTTCTGTATATTTATTGAATGAGGCAACAAGATGTATAACTGGCCAGCCGAGGTCCACCTACTCTGGGTCTGTCGGGAGAACTGAGCTGCTGGTGACTGTCTGTCTGGCATGACGTCAGAGGCCTACTTGCCTGTGATTGATTATGTCTCAATGGACATTCAATTTGAGTCTAACAGATATAGCCTAGGCTACCAACGTCTTTTGTACGGTCACAGTTGGTCAAGTGGCTAAGGTACCATGTACGCCAGTTGCATAGTGCTCCTGGCTGTCTGGGTTCGAGTCACTCCTTGGGTGTGGAGTTTTCAGTTTACACACACACACACACACACACACACACACACACACACACACACACACACACACACACACACACACATATATATATATATATATATATATATATATATATATATATATATATATATATATATATATATATATATGTATATATATGCGAACAAGCCTGAATGGCCCCCAGGACTATATGCGACTGAAAACTCACACCCCAGAAGTGAATCGAACCCATACTCCCAGGAGCAACGCAACTAGTAACTACAGGGCGCCTTAACGCCCTATTAAGGCGCCCTGTAGTTACTAGTTGCGTTGCTCCTGGGAGTATGGGTTCGAGTCACTTCTGGGGTGTGACTTTTCAGTCATATATATATATATATATATATATATATATATATATATATATATATATATATATATATATATATATATATATATATATATATATATATATATATATATATATATATATATTATATATCCAGTGTAATTGGCCTGTTATGTTGGACATTGGACATCTCAATATATATATATATATATATTATATATATATATATATATATATATATATATATATATATATATATATATATATATATATATATATATATATAATTTAAGTATATATGAAAGTTTATATACTTTCTGAGGTGCGCCCCATCTTACGACAGCCGAAAGCTTGAAGAGTATGACCTCTTACTGAAGACCATGCTGGAAAAGTTGTTAACCTCTCCCTCAACGAATGCCAGTGGAAACAAGCCACTCTTCCTGTTAGGCTAGGTTAGGTAGTCGAAAAACAATTAATTCAGTAATAATATATATATATATATATATATATATATATATATATATATATATATATATATATATATATATATATATATATATGTCGTACCTAGTAGCCAGAACTCACTTCTCAGCCTACTATGCAAGGCCCGATTTGCCTAATAAGCCAAGTTTTCATGAATTAATTGCTTTTCGACTACCTAACCTACCTAACCTAACCTAACCTAACTTTTTCGGCTACCTAACCTAACCTAACCTATAAAGATAGGTTAGGTTAGGTTAGGTAGGGTTGGTTAGGTTCAGTCATATATCTACGTTAATTTTAACTCCAATAAAAAAAAATTGACCTCTTACATAATGAAATGGGTTGCTTTATCATTTCATAAGAAAAAAATTAGAGAAAATATATTAATTCAGGAAAACTTGGCTTATTAGGCAAATAGGGCCTTGCATTGTAGGCTGAAAAGTGAGTTCTGGCTACTAGGTACGACATATATATATATATATATATATATATATATATATATATATATATATATATATATATATATATATATATATATATATATATATATATATATTATTAAATATGACCGAAAAAGTAAGATTAATAATTCTAACACGAATTTTCTCAATCTTTCGTACATTACGCTTCACTGTTGGAGGTAAATCAAAAATCAATTCTCCAAAATTCATTTTTATTTCTAGTCTGACGCGACACGGGCGCGTTTCGTAAAACTTATTACATTTTCAAAGACTTTAGTTCACAAATACACAACTGAATAGAACTTACGTATCTCCGATTTTATATCTACATTTGAGTGAGGTGGAAGGGGTGATGTGGCATTAACACAAGACAGAACAAAGTGTGGTATTAATAGGGTATTAATTTCATCAACACAAGACAGAACAAGAGTATTAATAGGGTATTAATTTCATCAACACAAGACAGAACACGAAACAATGGATATTGAATAGAAGTGTTTGTAGAAAGCCTATTGGTCCATATTTCTTGATGCTTCTATATTGGAGCGGAGTCTTGAGGTGGGTAGAATATAGTTGTGCAATAATTGGCTGTTGATTGCTAGTGTTGACTTCTTGATGTGTAGTGCCTCGCACACGTCAAGCCGCCTGCTATCGCTGTATCTATCGATGATTTCTGTGATGTTTACTAGGATTTCTCTGGCGATGGTTTGGTTGTGGGAAGAGAATCTCTTGTGGAAGAAGAGAATCTCTTCCCACAACCAAACCATCGCCAGAGAAATCCTAGTAAACAACACAGAAATCATCGATAGATACAGGGATAGCAGGCGGCTTGACGTTTGCGAGGCACTACACATCAAGAAGTCAACACCAGCAATCAACAGCCAATTATTGCACAACTATATTCTACCCACCTCAAGACTCCGCTCCAATATAGAAGCATCAAGAAATATGGACCAATAGGCTTTCTACAAACACTTCTATTCAATATCCATTGTTTCGTGTTCTGTCTTGTGTTGATGAAATTAATACCCTATTAATACTCTTGTTCTGTCTTGTGTTGATGAAATTAATACCCTATTAATACCACACTTTGTTCTGTCTTGTGTTAATGCCACATCACCCCTTCCACCTCACTCAAATGTAGATATAAAATCGGAGATACGTAAGTTCTATTCAGTTGTGTATTTGTGAACTAAAGTCTTTGAAAAAGTAATAAGTTTTACGTAACGCGCCCGTGTCGCGTCAGACTAGAAATAAAAATGAATTTTGGAGAATTGATTTTTGATTTACCTCCAACAGTGAAGCGTAATGTACGAAAGATTGAGAAAATTCGTGTTAGAATTATTAATCTTACTTTTTCGGTCATATTTAATAATATATGTCTACAGGAAAGACTGCTACCAAAATATACTAATATATATATATATATATATATATATATATATATATATATATATATATATATATATATATATATATATATATATATATATATATATATATATATATATATATATATATATATATATATATGTATATATATATGTCGTACCTAGTAGCCAGAACGCACTTCTATGCCTACTATGCAAGGCCCGATTTGCCTAATAAGCCAAGTTTTCATGAATTATTTATTTTTCGACTACCTAACCTACCTAACCTAACCTAACCTAACTTTTTCGGCTACCTAACCTAACCTAACCTATAAAGATAGGTTAGGTTAGGTTAGGTAGGGTTGGTTAGGTTTGGTCATATATCTACGTTAATTTTAACTCCAATAAAAAAAATTGACCTCATACATAATGAAATGGGTAGCTTTATCATTTCATAAGAAAAAAAATAGAGAAAATATATTAATTCGGGAAAACTTGGCTTATTAGGCAAATAGGGCCTTGAATAGTAGGCTGAGAAGTGCGTTCTGGCTACTAGGTACGACATATATATGTATATATATATATATATATATATATATATATATATATATATATATATATATATATATATATATATATATATATATATATATATATATATTTATATATATATATATATATATATATATATATATATATATATATATATATATGTCGTACCTAGTAGCCAGAACGCACTTCTCAGCCTGCTATGCAAGGCCTGATTTGCCTAATAAGCCAAGTTTTCATGAATTAATGTTTTTTCGACTACCTAACCTAACCTAACCTAACTTTTTTGGCCACCTAACCTAACCTAACCTATAAAGATAGGTTAGGAAGGGTTGGTTAGGTTCAGTCATATATCTACGGTAATTTTAACTCCAATAAAAATAAATTGACCTCATACAAAATGAAATGGGTAGCTTTATCATTCCATAAGAAAAAAATTTGAGAAAATATAATAATTCAGGAAAACTTTGCTTATTAGGCAAATCGGGCCTTGCATAGTAGGCTGAGAAGTGCGTTCTGGCTACTAGGTACGACATATATATATATATATATATATATATATATATATATATATATATATATATATATATATATATATATATATATATATATATATATATATATATATATATATATATATATATATATATATATATATATATATATATTATTATTATTAAATATGACCGAAAAAGTAAGATTAATAATTCTAACACGAATTTTCTCGATCTTTCGTACGTATCTTTTCACTGTTGGTGGTTGTACTAAAGAGGCACCCTTCTTGAGCCCGGATGGGCACATGTATAAGCAAGTAGATGGGGTCGCCATGGGTTCTCCCCTAGGTGTCCTGTTTGCAAACTTCTACATGGGTACCATCAAGCAAAAAGTCTTAGTCGACATGAACTTGAAACCGGCCATATACTGCAGGTATGTTGACGACATTTTTACACAGGTACCTGATGTCAGACATCTGCAGGAGCTGAAGGAGGCATTTGAGCAGAGTTCCGTGCTGCGTTTCACTTACGAGATGGAAAGGATGGGATGCTGCCCTTTCTAGATGTAACAGTCATGGAAAAGAGCGGAGATTTCCACACTGCAGTCTACACTAAGGAAACGAACATAGGAATGTGCCTAAATGCCAACAGCGACTGCCCAGACAGGTACACGAGGAGTGTTGTTAACGCATATGTCGACCGTGCTCTCAGCCACAGCTCAGAATGGAAGAAAGTCGACGAAGAACTCTGTAGGGTAAGGCAGGTCCTAGTCAACAACGGCTTCTCCAATAGTTTCGTCGAAGACATCATAAGAAGGAAAGTGAAACGCCATGCAACCTCTGAAGAGACAACTAACACAACACCTATACCTCCTATTAGACTATTTTACAGGAACTTCTTTTCCACAGCTCATAAAACGGAGGAAAGGGTCCTGAAAGATATTGTTAATAGAAACGTTATCCCTACAGATAAAAATCAGAGGATACAACTGACGATTTACTATAAAACCAGAAAAACGGCCAGCCTACTCATGCGAAACTCTGCAGACACAAAGCAGAACGCTTTAAAAGAGACCAACGTCGTCTATGCCTTCAAATGCCCACTTGGGGACTGTAAGCTCCAAAAAAAACAGTATATAGGCAAGACAACAACATCTCTTTCTAGGCGTTTAACGATGCATAAACAACAGGGCTCCATTAAGGAACATATAATCTCTTCCCACAACCAAACAATCGCCAGAGAAATCCTAGTAAACAACACAGAAATCATCGATAGATACAGCGATAGCAGACGGCTTGACGTTTGCGAGGCACTGCACATTAAGAAGTCAACACCAGCAATCAACAGCCAATTAATGCACAACTATATTCTACCCACCTCAAGACTCCGCTCCAATATAGAAGCATCAAGAAATATGGACCAATAGGCTTTCTACAATCACTTCCATTTCAATACCCATTGTTTCGTGTTCTGTCTTGTGTTGATGAAATTATTACCCTATTAATGCCACCTCTTGTTCTGTCTTGTGTTGATGAAATTAATACCATATTAATGCCACCTCACCCCATCCACCTCACTCAAATGTAGATATAAACGAAATCGGAGATGCGTAAGTTCTATTCAGTTGTGTATTTGTAAACTAAAGTCTTTGAAAATGTAATAAGTTTTACGAAACGCGCTCGTGTCGCGTCAGACTAGAAATAAAAATGAATTTTGGAGAATTGATTTTTGAATTACCTCCAACAGTGAAAAGAAATGTACAAAAGATTGAGAAAATTTGTGTTAGAATTATTAATCTTACTTTTTTGGTCATATTTAATAATATATGTCTACAGGAAAGACTGCTACCAATATATATATATATATATATATATATATATATATATATATATATATATATATATATATATATATATATATATATATATATATATGTATATATATATATATATATATGTATATATATATATATATATATATATATATATATATATATATATATATATATATATATATATATATATATATATATATATATATATATATATATATATATGCAAACAAGCCTGAATGGTCCCCAGGACAATATGCAACTGAAAACTCACACCCCAGAAGTGACTCGAACCCATACTCCCAGAAGCAACGCAACTGGTATGTACAAGACGCCTTAGTCCACTTGACCATCACGACCGGACAAAATGAGGTGATAGCCGAGGCTATTTGAACCACCCCACCGCCGGCACTCGGATAGTAATCTTGGGCATAGCATTTTACCAAATCACCTCATTCTTTGGGGCACACGTGAGGAACACAAATGCGAACAAGCCTGAATGGTCCCCAGGACAATATGCAACTGAAAACTCTGGGAGTATGGGTTCGAGTCACTTCTGGGGTGTGAGTTTTCAGTTGCATATTGTCCTGGGGACCATTCAGGCTTGTTCGCATTTGTGTTCCTCACGTGTGCCCCAAAGAATGAGGTGATTTGGTAAAATGCTATGCCCAAGATTACTATCCGAGTGCCGGCGGTGGGGTGGTTCAAATAGCCTCGGCTATCACCTCATTTTGTCCGGTCGTGATGGTCAAGTGGATTAAGGCGTCTTGTACATACCAGTTGCGTTGCTTCTGGGAGTATGGGTTCGAGTCACTATATATATATATATATAATCTTTGGACAACACCCACCAGTGGGACTCGAACCCAGAAAGCACAACTACCTTCCAGTAGCTGGCATAACTAGTATGCTTTAACCCACTACGCCATCAGACTGTCTGATGGCGTAGTGGGTTAAAGCATACTAGTTATGCCAGCTACTGGAAGGTAGTTGTGCTTTCTGGGTTCGAGTCCCACTGGTGGGTGTTGTCCAAAGATTGTTTATCTTCACTTGTGGTTTATGCAAGTATAGGCTTATAAGCTGGACACGAGTTCTCTCACATTGACAGTGGCTTGACGAAAAATGCAGACTGACCCCTCACTCATCTGGTGCCTTCGGGAGGTAGAGATGTTTGAGATATATATCTCGAACTATCTACTTCTTTTGTAATGTCTGATGGCGTAGTGGGTTAAAGCATACTAGTTATGCCAGCTACTGGAAGGTAGTTGTGCTTTCTGGGTTCGAGTCCCACTGGTGGGTGTTGTCCAAAGATTGTTTATCTTCACTTGTGGTTTATGCAAGTATAGGCTTATATATATATATATATATATATATATATATATATATATATATATATATATATATATATATATATATATATATGTATATAAGTTTGTGAGGGTACCACCTCTGGTGCCAATGTGGGGACCCATAGCCTCGGAGAAGAAAATAAAAAGTATTCAGAGGAGACCTTGTGGTTTCTCACTGAACCACATATTATCTTCTCCTACCACCCCCATTCTTTTGTATGTACACATATATTTTTACTTTATTTGAACTTTGTTACAAAAAAGGAGTTACATATGGGTTACAAAGATGGTTATCATAGGTTGTCGAGTTCCTCCAGATCCTCACATGGCGGGCAGGAACCCTGGATGCAGTGCGCATTTCCCCTCTGTATCGCCACACTGAGGCGATGGAAAAGAAAGCTTGCAGCTCTTGGGTCCCTTGTTGTTTCAATGAGCCTAGAACCCAGTTCCTTCAAAAAACTGGTAGCACTTTTACCCCAGGTGCCGAGTGTCTCAGAAGCAATGGGGACAAAATTGTAGTGGTGATCTAGTTTTCTATACTTACGGGATTTGGCTGCTTCCCTGTGGGTGTCAGCGCCACCTGGTTGTGCAACACTGATGTTAATGTAGGTGTTAGCCAGGGTTGATACGCACGTGTAGTCTCATACCAACTGCTTGCCATTCTTCCAGGGGTTCACTGTGATACCATCCGGGCGACCAATAAGAGCATCAGAGTTACGGGGCATTAGGTAACGGGGCTCTCTTTCAGCTGGGCATCCAGCTGTGGTGAGGCTCCTCTTGATGATGTCGTTAACTTCACTGTGCCTCGAGTGCCATCCCCCTGTGCTTTGGCAGAGTAGGCCATGGTGGCCGTACCTGTCAGCCATCACCTCGCCGCAAATACACCTATATCTGGTGTGGATTGGGGCAGCAAGGCGGAGGGCCACAGCAATTCGGAGAGCGTGTGGTGTGAGACGCGTGCCAGTTGCCGACATTGGGGTTGCTAACAGGAAATCCCCTGCATGTGGTGCTGCTACTGCTGTGAGGCGAGCAATGTCGTGTTGTGTTGTTGCAGCACCCAGGCACTCTGCAGCAACTTGGTCTACAATGGGGCCATCCCAGCTGGATTGCTTGTGGGCTTTTGGGGATTGTGGTTGAGGTGATTGGCCTGCACGAGAGGCCCACTCTGTGTCACAGCGTGTAAAATTGGGATCATGTACACCTGCCAGCTGATGTAAGTGGGCAGGTAGAATTTCCTTCACAAGGTCGTCGGATGCTGATAAGGAGGACAGGAAGGCTGGAACAGCGATTTGCATTGCTGTTCGAACTCCGAGGCCCCCAAGTCTTACGGGAAGAGAGGCTTGTTTCCACTGTAGGTCATCGAGAGAGAGGTTAAGGGCTTTTTCTAGCATTGATTTCAGTAACCGGTCATACTCACTTAGATTTTGGCTACTGTAAGATGGTGAACACCTCAGAAAGTAGGTTAACCTGGGGAGGGACAGACATCTGGTGATGAGGTAGAGTGCATCATGAGCATCAATATCCTCAATCCTCCCATCCATCCTCTTAATGTCGGCGATTTTCTTATCAAGGACCTCATCGATGGCTTTCAACCCCAGGGGAGCTCCTAGGAGTGTGCTGTCTTCAGGTTTAGTTTTATGGATATTTGGCAGAAGACCCTCTATTCTCTCTACGATGCCCTGGTTGGAACATATTATTTCACATTTAGAAGGGTTCAGGGTGAGGCCTAAAACTGCACCTTGCTCCTGGATTTTTCTGATGTCCTCCAGGAGGGAGTCTTGGGAACCAGCTAGGGTACCATCATCCAAGAACCAGATGTTAAGCTCGCTGGACAGGACCTCTGTGACTTGTTTGATGACTAAGCAGAAAAGGAGAGGAGCAAGGGGGTCACCCTGTTGGACGCCTTCTCGCGAGTCAATTTCATGTTCGCCAAAAAGTAGCTTAAGATCCATGCTGTAGCATGAATGTACAAAAGGGTAGAGGGAAGGGAAATGACTATGAACCGCACGGAGTACAGCATCCCTCCGCACCAAATTGAAGGCATTTTTGAAATCTAGCTTGATAAGGGCCTTTTCGTCTGTGATGTTGGCGATGAAGGCTCGAGCTGCATGGGCTGCCGCCTCACACCCTTGTGGAATGCCAAACCCGAGCTGTTTTGGCTTCAGCATGTTGGCCGCTGCATCACTAACTGTTCTTGCAGCTGCCTTTGCGACGAGACGCCGGAGAGAATTGCCCACAGCTATTGGCCTGATCCCTCCATCCTTTTTCTTTAGAGCACAAAGAGATGCTCCAAAAAAGATAGGTCTTATGGACGCTGGTATGTTGCCAGCTAGACATGTGTTGGTGAATCTGGTTAGTTCCACCAAGAGGTTCTTTGCAATGTCACCCAGTGCAGGGTTGAGCATTTGCTTGAGGTGGTTGGGTTTTATTCCTGTGAACCCACCTGCTGATCCTGTAGGGAAGGACATGGCTGCTTTATGGACCACAGATTCAGCCACCCAGAGAGGTTCTGCTCCGGTAGCCCCCACTTGTACAATGTCGTCCTCGCGCAGAGCCCTGGGTGGGTGTTTCTCCCTTAGGGCTTGAGCTGTTGCGGCATCTCTGTCGGCAATTGAGTCCTCACTGGTGATGACTCGTATTGCGCCAATAGTGTTTCCTTCTTCTATTTTCTTGGTGACTGATGTTCTGATTTTTGATGTCTCGGATATGCCACTGTTGCTCTTCCTGCCGTGGGTGTTTCTCGCGCGAGTGGGAAGGCGCACCTGGTTGTCCTCCCTGGGAAAATCATTTATAGCTTTGATGACTGAGGCAGCTAAGGTTTTGTCTCTCCTTGCAGGGGTGGCTAGACATATGTTGCCAAACATTAGGAGGTTGTGCCATGCTTGGGTCGTTCCAGGAGAGTCGTTGACCTTTCTCAGGAGGGCAGATAATTTGGCTGCTGCATGGGGGCGGGCTGCTTTAGGGATGTGTTGCAAGGTTCTGGCCGATTTTGCTTTGATAGTTTCTAATAAATTTTCTGTGGGAATGAAGGTCTGGGAGGTGTTTTGCCTTACGGGCGGTGTGGGCTGTTGATTGGTGTTCTCCCTGGGAGGGCGCCCAGAACCCAAACACCTGGCTCTGTTGTGGTAATGAAGGCGCACATTATCGTCACTCAACTGGATATAGCATACCCGGTCACACGTCTGACATCTACCTTGTCTACCCCTGCTTGATGGCTCATCTTGGCTTGGAGAAGCCTGGATATCTGTTGAGAGCTGCGACATGGGCGGGCGCTGGGCGGGAAGGTGGACGGAGGGTGGAGACAGGAGGGTGGGCGGCGGTTGGAGGCTGGGGGGATGATCAGCTGGCCTTGGCACTTACTACTCAGATGAGTGGTAATACATATACCACCTCTATACAAAGTGTGGGTATACACCCACTACACAATATGTGGGTATACATTGGGTGGGTGGGTGGCGTAGACACACATGGGAGCTTCCCGGCTTCTATGGGCGGGTGGCAAGGTGGCCTCGTGGGTGGGGAGGCGACGTGGTGGGGTGGGTAGGAGGGGGAGAGCAGGTACTTCCCGGCCTGGGCGCTGGGTGGGGGCGGGGGTCAGGGCGACACAAACACTGGTATAATTTCCCCGTATATCACTGCACAATAATGAATGAATCACACACTTGTAATCTGACTCACTGCACGTGTGATGTACTCACAATATGATAGATATGTTGCGCCAATTATCGCTGACAACGTAACTTGTTCAACAAAACTTTCAAAAAAGAAAAACACAAAACACAATTTGGCACACGCGTAACCCCCACCTCTCTCTCCTGACCACACAACACCCATCACTCCCCCCCCACCTCCCCCCACTATGGGAGGCCTGCAGGGTCCATCCTGGCCCCTCACTCCAGCCTCCATGACTCCACACTGCCAACCCACCTGTTTTGATAAGTTTTCACATAGATGGTACACCGTAGGCACTTCCGGCCACTCCCACGTCTGCTTGGTGTATTCATGGTGAATATGGTTGAGTCTTGGTACGGTGCGGCCAAGATGTCTCAGGGTATATATATATATATATATATATATATATATATATATATATATATATATATATATATATATATATATATATATATATATATATATCTTATATATATATATATATATATATATATATATATATATATATATATATATATATATATATATATATATATATATATATATATATATATGCGAACAAGCCTGAATGGTCCCCAGGACAATATGCAACTGAAAACTCACACCCCAGAAGTGACTCGAACCCATACTCCCAGAAGCAACGCAACTGTTATGTACAAGACGCCTTAATCCACTTGACCATCACGACCGGACATAATGAGGTGATAGCCGAGGCTATTTGAACCACCCCACCGCCGGCACTCGGATAGTAATCTTGGGCATAGCATTTTACCAAATCACCTCATTCTTTGGGGCACACGTGAGGAACACAAATGCGAACAAGCCTGAATTGTCCCCAGGACAATATGCAACTGAAAACTCACACCCCTGAAGTGTCTCGAACCCATACTCCCAGAAGCAACGCAACTGGTATGTACAAGACGCCTTAATCCACTTGACCATCATGACCGGACATAATGAGTTGATAGCCGAGGCTATTTGAACCACCCCACCGCCGGCACTCGGATAGTAATCTTGGGCATAGCATTTTACCAAATCACCTCATTCTTTGGGGCACACGTGAGGAACACAAATGCGAACAAGCCTGAATGGTCCCCAGGACAATATGCAACTGAAAACTCACACCCCAGAAGTGACTCGAACCCATACTCCCAGAAGCAACGCAACTGGTATGTACAAGACGCCTTAATCCACTTGACCATCACGACCGGACATAATGAGGTGATAGCCGAGGCTATTTGAACCACCCCACCGCCGGCACTCGGATAGTAATCTTGGGCATAGCATTTTACCAAATCACCTCATTCTTTGGGGCACACGTGAGGAACACAAATGCGAACAAGCCTGAATGGTCCCCAGGACAATATGCAACTGAAAACTCACACCCCAGAAGTGACTCGAACCCATACTCCCAGAAGCAACGCAACTGGTATGTACAAGACGCCTTAATCCACTTGACCATCACGACCGGACATAATGAGGTGATAGCCGAGGCTATTTTAGTTTTCAGTTGCATATTGTCCTGGGGACCATTCAGGCTTGTTCGCATTTGTGTTCCTCACGTGTGCCCCAAAGAATGAGGTGATTTGGTAAAATGCTATGCCCAAGATTACTATCCGAGTGCCGGCGGTGGGGTGGTTCAAATAGCCTCGGCTATCACCTCATTATGTCCGGTCGTGATGGTCAAGTGGATTAAGGCGTCTTGTACATACCAGTTGCGTTGCTTCTGGGAGTATGGGTTCGAGTCACTTCTGGGGTGTGAGTTTTCAGTTGCATATTGTCCTGGGGACCATTCAGGCTTGTTCGCATTTGTGTTCCTCACGTGTGCCCCAAAGAATGAGGTGATTTGGTAAAATGCTATGCCCAAGATTACTATCCGAGTGCCGGCGGTGGGGTGGTTCAAATAGCCTCGGCTATCACCTCATTATGTCCGGTCGTGATGGTCAAGTGGATTAAGGCGTCTTGTACATACCAGTTGCGTTGCTTCTGGGAGTATGGGTTCGAGTCACTTCTGGGGTGTGAGTTTTCAGTTGCATATTGTCCTGGGGACCATTCAGGCTTGTTCGCATTTGTGTTCCTCACGTGTGCCCCAAAGAATGAGGTGATTTGGTAAAATGCTATGCCCAAGATTACTATCCGAGTGCCGGCGGTGGGGTGGTTCAAATAGCCTCGGCTATCACCTCATTATGTCCGGTCGTGATGGTCAAGTGGATTAAGGCGTCTTGTACATACCAGTTGCGTTGCTTCTGGGAGTATGGGTTCGAGTCACTTCTGGGGTGTGAGTTTTCAGTTGCATATTGTCCTGGGGACCATTCAGGCATGTTCGCATTTGTGTTCCTCACGTGTGCCCCAAAGAATGAGGTGATTTGGTAAAATGCTATGCCCAAGATTACTATCCGAGTGCCGGCGGTGGGGTGGTTCAAATAGCCTCGGTTATCACCTCATTATGTCCGGTCGTGATGGTCAAGTGGATTAAGGCGTCTTGTACATACCAGTTGCGTTGCTTCTGGGAGTATGGGTTCGAGTCACTTCTGGGGTGTGAGTTTTCAGTTATATATATATATATATATATATATATATATATATATATATATATATATATACATATGTCGTACCTAGTAGCCAGAACGCACTTCTCAGCCTACTATACAAGGCCCGATTTGCCTAATAAGCCAAGTTTTCATGAATTAATTGTTTTTCGACTACCTAACCTACCTAACCTAACCTAACCTAACTTTTTCGGCTACCTAACCTAACCTAACCTATAAAGATAGGTTAGGTTAGGTAGGGTTGGTTAGGTTCGGTCATATATCTACGTTAATTTTATCTCCAATAAAAAAAAATTGACCTCATAAATAATGAAATGGGTAGCTTTATCATTTCATAAGAAAAAAAATAGAGAAAATATATTAATTCAGGAAAACTTGGCTTATTAGGCAAATCGGGCCTTGCATAGTAGGCCGAGTACGACGTTCTGGCTACTAGGTACGACATATATATATATATATATATATATATATATATATTCTTCTATGTGACCTTCTGAAGATGTATTTAATATACGAAAGTACTTAAGGAAATTTCCTGTTTCATTTTTCCTCCGTGGTCTGACATTGTCATATATATATATATATATATATATATATATATATATATATATATATATATATATATATATATATATATATATATATATATATATATATATATATATATATATATATATATATATATACAGGGCTCCATTAAGGAACATATAATCTCTTCCCATAACCAAACCATCGCCAGAGAAATCCTAGTAAACAACACAGAAATCATCGATAGATACAGCGATAGCAGGCGGCTTGACGTTTGCGAGGCACTACACATCAAGAAGTCAACACCAGCAATCAACAGCCAATTATTGCACAACTATATTCTACCCACCTCAAGACTCCGCTCCAATATAGAAGCTACAAGAAATATGGACCAATAGGCTTTCTACAAACACTTCTATTCAATACCCATTGTTTCTGTTCTGTCTTGTGTTGATACTTTTAATACCCTATTAATATCCCCTCTTGTTCTGTCTTGTGTTAATGCCACATCATCCCTCCCACCTCACTCAAATGTAGATATAAAATCAGAGATACGTAAGTTCTAATCAGTTGTGTATTTGTGAAGTCTTTGAAAATGTAATAAGTTTTACGAAACGCGCCCGTGTCGCGTCAGACTAGAAATAAAAATGAATTTTGGAGAATTGATTTTTGATTTACCTCCAACAGTGAAGCGTAATGTACGAAAGATTGAGAAAATTCGTGTTAGAATTATTAATCTTACTTTTTCGGTCATATTTAATAATATATATATATATATATATATATATATATATATATATATATATATATATATATATATATATATATATATATATATATATATATATATATATGTCGTACCTAGTAGCCAGAACGCACTTTTCAGCCTACTATGCAAGGCCCGATTTGCCTAATAAGCCAAGTTTTCCTGAAATTATATATTTTCTCTAATTTTTTTCTTATGAAATGATAAAGCTACCCATTTCTTTATGTAAGAGGTCATTTTTTTTTTATTGGAGTTAAAATTAATGTAGATATACAATTGAACCTAACCAACCCTACCTAACCTAACCTAACCTATCTTTATAGGTTAGGTTAGGTTAGGTAGCCGAAAAAGTTAGGTTAGGTTAGGTTAGGAAGGTTAGGTAGTCGAAAAACAATTAATTCATGAAAACTTGGCTTATTAGGCAAATCGGGCCTTGCATAGTAGGCAGAGAAGTGCGTTCTGGCTATTAGGTACGACATATATATATATATATATATATATATATATATATATATATATATATATATATATATATATATATATATATATATATATATATATATATATATATATATATATATATATATATATATATATATCTTGGTACGGTGAGGCCAAGATGTCTCAGGGTATATATATATATATATATATATATATATATATATATATATATATATATATATATATATATATATATATATATATATATATATATATATATATATATATATATATATATATGTCGTACCTAGTAGCCAGAACGCGCTTCTCAGCCTACTATGCAAGGCCCGATTTGCCTAATAAGCCAAGTTTTCATGAAATAATTGTTTTTCGACTACCTAACCTACCTAACCTAACCTAACCTAACTTTTTCGGCTACCTAACCTAACCTAACCTATAAGGATAGGTTAGGTTAGGTTAGGTAGGGTTGGTTAGGTTCGGCCATATATCTACGTTAATTTTAACTCCAATAAAAAAAATTGACCTCATACATAATGAAATGGGTAGCTTAATCATTTCATAAGAAAAAAATTAGAGAAAATATATTAATTCATGAAAACTTGGCTTATTAGGCAAATCGGGCCTTGCATAGTAGGCCGAGAAGTGCGTTCTGGCTACTAGGTACGACATATATATATATATATATATATATATATATATATATATATATATATATATATATATATATATATATATATATATATATATATATATATATATATATGCGAACAAGCCTGAATGGTCCCCAGGACAATATGCAACTGAAAACTCACACCCCAGAAGTGACTCGAACCCATACTCCCAGAAGCAACGCAACTGGTATGTACAAGACGCCTTAATCCACTTGACCATCACGACCGGACAAAATGAGGTGATAGCCGAGGCTATTTGAACCACCCCACCGCCGGCACTCGGATAGTAATCTTGGGCATAGCATTTTACCAAATCACCTCATTCTTTGGGGCACACGTGAGGAACACAAATGCGAACAAGCCTGAATGGTCCCCAGGACAATATGCAACTGAAAACTCACACCCCAGAAGTGACTCGAACGCATACTCCCAGAAGCAACGCAACTGGTATGTACAAGACGCCGGGTTCGAGTCACTTCTGGGGTGTGAGTTTTCAGTTGCATATTGTCCTGGGGACCATTCAGGCTTGTTCGCATTTGTGTTCCTCATGTGTGCCCCAAAGAATGAGGTGATTTGGTAAAATGCTATGCCCAAGATTACTATCCGAGTGCCGGCGGTGGGGTGGTTCAAATAGCCTCGGCTATCACCTCATTTTGTCCGGTCGTGATGGTCAAGTGGATTAAGGCGTCTTGTACATACCAGTTGCGTTGCTTCTGGGAGTATGGGTTCGAGTCACTTCTGGGGTGTGAGTTTTCAGTTGCATATTGTCCTGGGGACCATTCAGGCTTGTTCGCATTTGTGTTCCTCACGTGTGCCCCAAAGAATGAGGTGATTTGGTAAAATGCTATGCCCAAGATTACTATCCGAGTGCCGGCGGTGGGGTGGTTCAAATAGCCTCGGCTATCACCTCATTTTGTCCGGTCGTGATGGTCAAGTGGATTAAGGCGTCTTGTACATACCAGTTGCGTTGCTTCTGGGAGTATGGGTTCGAGTCACTTCTGGGGTGTGAGTTTTCAGTTGCATATTGTCCTGGGGACCATTCAGGCTTGTTCGCATTTGTGTTCCTCACGTGTGCCCCAAAGAATGAGGTGATTTGGTAAAATGCTATGCCCAAGATTACTATCCGAGTGCCGGCGGTGGGGTGGTTCAAATAGCCTCGGCTATCACCTCATTTTGTCCGGTCGTGATGGTCAAGTGGATTAAGGCGTCTTGTACATACCAGTTGCGTTGCTTCTGGGAGTATGGGTTCGAGTCACTTCTGGGGTGTGAGTTTTCAGTTGCATATTGTCCTGGGGACCATTCAGGCTTGTTCGCATTTGTGTTCCTCACGTGTGCCCCAAAGAATGAGATGATTTGGTAAAATGCTATGCCCAAGATTACTATCCGAGTGCCGGCGGTGGGGTGGTTCAAATAGCCTCGGCTATCACCTCATTTTGTCCGGTCGTGATGGTCAAGTGGATTAAGGCGTCTTGTACATACCAGTTGCGTTGCTTCTGGGAGTATGGGTTCGAGTCACTTCTGGGGTGTGAGTTTTCAGTTATATATATATATATATATATATATATATATATATATATATATATATATATATATATATATATATATATGATATATATATATATATATATATATATATATATATATATATATATATATATATATATATATATATATATATATATATATATATATATATATACCCTGAGACATCTTGGCCTCACCGTACCAAGACTCAACCATATTCACCGTGAATACACCAAGCAGACGTGGGAGTGGCCGGAAGTGCCTACGGTGTACCATCTATGTGAAAACTTATCAAAACAGGTTGGTTGGCAGTGTGGAGTCATGGAGGCTGGAGTGAGGGGCCAGGATGGACCCTGCAGGCCTCCCATAGTGAGGGGAGGTGATATATATATATATATATATATATATATATATATATATATATATATATATATATATATATATATATATATATATATATATGTTGTACCTAGTAGCCAGAACGCACATCTCAGCCTACTATGCAAGGCCCAATTTACCTAATAAGCCAAGTTTTCATGAATTATTTATTTTTCGACTACCTAACCTACCTAACCTAACCTAACCTACCTTTTTCGGCTACCTAACCTAACCTAACCTATAAAGATAGGTTAGGTTAGGTTAGGTAGGGTTGGTTAGGTTCGGTCATATTTTTACGTTAATTTTAACTCCAATAAAAAATAATTGACCTCATACATAATGAAATGGGTAGCTTTCTCTTTTCATAAGAAAAAAAATAGAGAAAATACATTAATTCATGAAAACTTGGCTTATTAGGCAAATCGGGCCTTGCATAGTAGGCTGAGAAGTGCGTTCTGGCTACTAGGTACGACATATATATATATATATATATATGTCGTACCTAGTAGCCAGAACGCACTTCTCAGCCTACTATGCGAGGCCCGATTTGCCTAATAAGCCAAGTTTTCCTGAATTAATATATTTTCTCTATTTTTTTTCTTATGAAATGATAAAGCTTCCCATTTCATTACGTATGAGGTCAATTTCTTTTATTGGAGTTAAAATTAACATAGATATATGACCGATCCTAACCAACCCTACCTAACCTATCTTTATAGGTTAGGTTAGGTTAGGTAGCCGAAAAAGTTAGGTTAGGTTAGGTTAGGTAGTCGAAAAGCAATTAATTCATGAAAACTTGGCTTATTAGGCAAATCGGGCCTTGCATAGTAGGCTGAGAAGTGAGTTCTGGCTACTAGGTACGACATATATATATATATATATATATATATATATATATATATATATATATATATATATATATATATATATATATATATATATATATATATATATATATATATATATATATATATATGTCGTACCTAGTAGCCAGAACGCACTTCTCAGCCTATTATGCAAGGCCCGATTTGCCTAATAAGCCAAGTTTTCATGAATTAATGTTTTTTCGACTACCTAACCTACCTAACCTAACCTAACCTAACTTTTTCGGCTACCAAACCCAACCTAACCTATAAAGATAGGTTAGGTTAGGTTAGGTAGGGTTGGTTAGGTTCGGTCATATATCTACATTAATTTTAACTCCAATATTATAAAATTGACCTCATACATAATGAAATGGGTAGCTTTATCATTTTATAAGAAAAAAATTAGGGAAAATATATTAATTCAGGAAAACTTGGCTTATTAGGCAAATCGGGCCTTGCATAGTAGGCTGAGAAGTGTGATCTGGCTACTAGGTACGACATATATATATATATATATATATATATATTGTACCTAGTAGCCAGAACACACTTCTCAGCCTACTATGCAAGGCCCGATTTGCCTAATAAGCCAAGTTTTCTTGAATTAATTGTTTTTCGACTACCTAACCTACCTAACCTAACCTATAAAGATAGGTTAGGTTAGGTAGGGTTGGTTAGGTTCGGTCATATATCTACGTTAATTTTAACTCCAATAAAAAAAAATGACCTCATACATAATGAAATGGGTTGCTTTATCATTTCATAAGAAAAAAATAAGAGAAAATATATTAATTCAGGAAAACTTGGCCTATTAGGCAAATCGGGCCTTGCATAGTAGGTGGAGAAGTGCGTTCTGGCTACTAGGTACGACATATATATATATATATATATATATATATATATATATATATATATATATATATATATATATATATATATATATATATATATATATAATATATATATATATATATATATATATATATATATATATATATATATATATATATATATATATATATATATATATATATATATATATATATATATATATATATATATATAAACGCCCCAACGGCACTAGGTGGTAAGCTTGGGCATAGTTATTTCATTGAATCACCTTACTTTGAGGGACCACGTGAGCAACACAAAAGTGAACAAGCTTAAATGGTTCCAGAGCCAATATGCAACCGAAAACTCCACACCCCAAAAGTGATTCGAACCCAGACAGCCAGGAGCACTATGCATCTGGCGTACATGGTATCGTAACCACTTGTCCAATCGTAACCATACAACGAATTTTGTACAAATTTCAAGCATAGAAAGAGTAGTGAATAAGGAGAAAGATTGAGGTAAAAAAATTTCAGAAACGGTTGGGCACTTCCATGCCGACTTGACCCTGTCGGGCCAGATCGTCCATTCCTCTTGTTTAGGTGGTTAGGTTAGGGCACAGTCAGCGCGCTCCTGGCTGGCTGGCGGTGGTCGGGTGGTGGTCCCCCCTGGGGTCCCGGGGGGACCACCACCAATGGTGTACCTGAGGAACTGGTGCCCTATCCTAACCTTTTTTTTGCACGATTCGTCTCGAGCTTTTAAGATGAGTCTAGGGCCTCAAGGAGGGGGTCTCTACTTATGAGAGGTACCGAAGATGAATGTTCAATAGTTGGAAACCAAAAAATACACTGGTGAAAGGCATATAAACGTTTTTGGAGTATTTTAATGGCATGAGCAAAAATGCACGATTTGTCCCGAGGGTGTTACGAGAGTACTACGGTATCAATTTGGGGGCCCTTACTTTTGAATGGATCAGAGGGTGAATGTTCAATAGATTCAAACCAAGAAACACAGTTGAAAGCGAATATAGAAGTTTTTGGAGTACTTTAATGAGGCTATGACTGAATAGTATAGGGAGTCCTTGGGCACAGCTCCATTTTCTGTAATGGTCAGAGGTGGATAACCCCAGTGGGGGTCAAGCATACAAGGGGGGGTCAAGATTCCTTACAAAGACCATTTTGGATATATAGGTGTAGTAAGCCTTATCTTGAATTTGCATGATACTGTGGGGTACATTGACATGAAGGGCGAGTCATAGAACAGGATCTGCATGTGAGATGGGTCATATTGGGGTTTTAAAGAAGTTAAGATAGCTTTAAAGAGTCCTGTGTGCTTGATAGTGGGGAAATGTTCAGTCAATAATTCTCGTGTTTTGAATCTGAATGAGGGGTCCTAGTTTGCGTTCTAGTCGTAAAATGAGTTCCTTAGTATATTTGCTATGGAAAATGAGCTGTCAGTACTCTATATAATTTGAAATGAGGTCAAGAAAGACATGTTTATGTGCGGGAAGAGTCAGGGTGGAAACTGTTTATTTCAGTCATCCCCCCTTGGCTTTGCTCCGTTTTCTGTAGCTAAAGTAAAGATTCCATTTTCTGTGGCATACAGTTGAGTACTGGTGAAAAAGGCATACTTGAATTTGTATGGTTCTAACCTGTTTATAGATATATTTTTCGGGCCTCAAATTAGATTTTAATATGAAAAATAGCATCAAATGTATGTCTATCTTTTGTAATAAACGTTACAAGCATTAACAATACCTGTGATATTTCATAGCATACGAAAAGAAGTTTAAATAGTGGGGCCTCAGCCATATTATGTTGGGTTTGACACTCCAAACATTATTTTGACACTCGTAAATATACTATAAAGGAAAGTAGTTGAGTGGTTTAAGCAATTTAATACGTACTGGGAATCTGTTCGTATTCTGTATTAAATTTCATTTTTTAACATCATAATAGTTTTCAGCTACTGTGGTGGGGGCCCAATAACTTCATATAGCGCAACGACTGGCGCTATCTGTACTTAGTCCCCCCCTAAACTTAAAACTGATGCACAATCTTACTTAAATACATTGCTAAACTCTTATACACAAACAAAAACTCAATTTTTAACTTACACAAATAAACCCAGGGCTTTCACATTCGCGCAAAATACTTAGTCCCCCCTAAACTTGAACACTCACAATCTTACGGTGCTTTAATTTCCAAAGCCTTCCAAACCTGCACTGGGTCCTGCCCTGCTGACTGCGGCTGGATGGATTACAATTGAGCCAAAAACAGTTGGTCAGGGCGAGATACGGCCTCATTTTTAGAGACATTTACTATAGCAAAAGCTTGAACGTCGAGAACTGAATGCGGGCCTGCACGAGAGTTGTTCTTGGCACTCAAATGTTTAGAGATTAAAATACATAGAATCTGCAAGAGCCCACCCTAAGTCGCTCACGCGGCCAATAGACATGTTTTTCGCCCAAATATATTTATTTAAAATAATACGTCAGATAGAAAGAGTTTTGCATTGCTATTATATTTACCTTATAAAGCCTCTTTATAAAAATGATATTCCACTGCGTATTATGATTGTTTGATAATAAATATTGCATAAATACTTACACGATTTCATAAACAAAAAAAAACTTTTAATGAGCCATGGTTGGAAGGCTTTATCATTACCGTAATTACAAACTTTTAAAACTAACTAAAAATATATGTCTCATAGAGGAAGATTTATTCTTCAGGATATATATTATTTATTAATTAAGAGTTTCATTCTGTATAAAAAATGAAAGTTGCCAATATTTTCAAAGCTCTGGCCACTAATTTTTTATAAAGGTTTTCAAAGGGAGTAAATCTTGCTTCCTCTCTTTCTCCCAAATGTTTCCTCATTTGCACAGGAGCAGAGCAACCTTCGTGCGGGCCCTGGTTCAGTTCCCCAACGTCCGAGCTAATGGACATTACAAATTTCACTAAATGATGCAGTATCTTAGCTGTCTCTCTAATTATAAAGGTGTTAATCTTTTTTTTTTTTTTAACCTTTGAGTGCTAGTTCTCAAAAGGTTCTTTACCTCAGAAAGAGAGAGAGATTCTATTTTTGTCCATATTCGAGCGGAATGTTGAGCAACCTTCGTGCAGGACCCGGTTCAGTTCCCCAACGTCCGAGCTATTGCACATAGCAAATTTCTCTAAATGAGGCAGTATCTCGCCCCCACCCCCCGGATCAATGATTTTAGGGCAGTAAATAAGCAATTGCAATCCATCCAGCCGGCGACTTATCAGTGACTGTGGAAAGGATGTGTGTTCTTAGGACCATTATGGCCTCTTCGCGCATTTTCATTCCCTCACACATTTGAGTATTTGTTTCCCACATCAAGAATTTTGTCAAAAAACGTTCAAGGAAATACGAGCTTATTTATTCCAACTTATAGATAAAAAAAAATAAACTGGCGACCCCTGGCAGCAAGTTCAGGAGGTCTCGGCCTATATCTGGCTGGGGTGGGTGTGGGGTTCTCAGTGAGAGATCATACGACCAAGCTGTGATGGAGACTATAAATGGTATGCATAAACCCTAATACTTTACAGGACTTGTCATGGTTTGTGCCTCATTGATAATTCGTTCCAAGTAGTTAAAATTTAATCTAAAAGAAATCCAATAAAGTTCAACGATTTTTTTCTCTCTCTCTATGGGCGTATGCAATTAATTTTTTCTGTTATATCTTTTATCAGAGCTCGGCCATCAGGCTGTAGATGTTGAGGAAAAGAGGAAGATGCAATGCAGGGAATCGCCCCTGGTATTTATTTCACGAGGTCATTGCGTCGTGGAGTATGAGGAATTGCCCAAGTTCATCGCACGCGTCAAGGCTTTGGCGGCAATTGAAAAGCAGTATGAAGGCGCAGATTTAGAAGACTCACATGTTCAAAGACAGAAAACAAAAAAAATTAACGCCGTTGAGACCGTATATGGCGGTTTTTGTGACGAAACAGAAATACGACTACCTGTCGAAATAGGAATAGGCTTGATTAATGTGGCGTATAATGGAATACCCAACTTTATCGAGTGGGTGCAAGCCCAAGGTGAAATAGAAAAACAGTTTGCGGGGATTGATTTTAAACAGCGTGAAAACTGGTTTATTTATCATGACAAAGTTCGAGCGCAGAATGCATTTAGAGAAATTTTCTTTGGGGATTATGGGGATTATTGTTCCACCTCCGAAGCTGAGGAAATTGCGCCAGAGGATGAGGTTTATTGGAGGGAAAATTTGCATCCCGTCATTAAGGCAGATCTAGATAAAGCTCCACCCACAAGATAACTCTTAGGAACTAATGATGCAAAGGGGACATACTACAGGAACAATGTGCAGGTGGCCTGATGGGGGGGGGGTTATCCCCAAATCCCGAGACTTTGTCCCCCAACCCAGACTCTGTTCAATCAGAACATTATTTTTGTATATATATATATATATATATATATATATATATATATATATATATATATATATATGTATATATATATATATATATATATATATATATATATATATATATATATATGTGTGTGTGTGTGTGTGTGTTTTTACCTAAATAAAAAAAATCATGTATCATTATTATTATTATTGCACACTCCCCTTGAAGATGAAATATGTTAAAAAAAAAAATGTCAGGTAGTATTTGCTAGAGTACTTGTCATGGGGGTGAATAAGTGATGAGGTCTCTCTCTTATTTTTAAAAACTACTTTAACAGATAAAAAAAAAACTTGACATTTATACAATTTTTTATTTTATTATGAGTACATATACAAAAAAAAAAACAAGCACTTTTTTATTATTTGTCGTTAGTGTAATAAGATCTAAGGTTCCTCCTTTTACTCGATGGTCTTTTCACTACTTGTGGCGGTACTTGACCTTTCCCTGCTCCATCTTGTTTAGGACGCACCAGCACAAATTCTTTTTTGCATTTTTTCATTACATGGGCCAAATGAGCCAGTGTAGGGTAGTAAGATGCCAGCCATTCTTCTTCTTCTTCACCCGCTCTAGACCAACCCACCCCAGAATTGCAGCCTATACCAAATGGCATAACTATCCGTTTGATAGAATTATTACTCTTGGCTTCGCTCATAATGCGACTCACGGCCTTTTTAAAACACCATCGTCTGTTGATAGTTGTATCTCTCCGCAATCCCGCTACTAAATCAATATCTTTACTGTGCTTAATATGAAATTGGTTAATGTCATTATTTTCAATAGACGCACCTACACTATATTGACATATGAGGGCTAAGAGATAAGGCTGCACATTAGGTTCTGGTGGCGGGGAGAGGATTATATTTCCTGGAGTGTCACGATCCGTAACTACAGCACAAAGCGTTTCAGGACATATTTTCTTTTCAACCACCCCATAAGGATATTTTTCCCACAGCTGTTGGGAGTAACCATTAGAAAACTGGTGTAGGGCAGGAAGATCATAGACAATACAGTCCCCGGGTTTAAATATATCATCGTTGGGGAAATCCACTTCAATAATAGAATCTTTGAGTCTCCGTAATTTGGCTCGCATGTAGTTGGAACACATCTCGAAGCGATTAAAAAGGTTTTTTTAACATAACCTTCGTCTTATATACACCTTGTCACATAGAGTTGTTAGAGGCTTTTATAATATGTAATTCATAGTTTTTCTTTTTGCACAGAGAAATTAGGAAACAATAAATAAATAAATGTGTGTGTGTGTGTGTGTGTGTAGAGAAATTAGGAAAAGTAAATAAAAATACAGGTTAACATTTCTTTTTTTTGTGGTTTAATTTGTATGAAATATTACAATATAGATTCTACAGCTTTTCTAATCTCATCTTCATTATATTCCATTTCCATTTTCTCTTTGTCTTCATTGTCGTCGTCTTCCACAATAGTGAGCACTTCATCTCCTACAGTAACAGACATGGCGCCGGTAGATGGATCATCTTCCACAGCAACGCTCGTGGTATCTTCCACGACAGCTGACCCGTCTTCTCTCACGTCAGCGGCAGGTCCGACAGTAGAAACAGAGTCTTTATCATTCGTAGAAACAGGTGGAATGGCCATACGTGGAATCTTGTGTCTAAAGATGCCATGGGTTGGAGAGCGAGTTGGCGTGTCATTATTTACAGGACATATCATTAAAGTGTCTATACCACGTTCTTGCAGTTTCTGAGCTAATTTGCACATCACAGGGAAATATTTGGTCTCCCATATGTTGCGTTCGCCACTTGTGAGATACTGCCCGCAAGCCTTGCCCAACCCATATGGGAAAATAATCCTTCCCACTTGTCCTCTTCGGCTTCTCTGAAGAATATGTTCAATGGCTTTTCGCAGAGCTTTGTCAAACCAACGCCATCTTTGGTATTCGGTATCATTTTTCAGGCCGTCATAAAAATGCTCATCCAAACTCCATGCTTCGTACCTGGGCTTTTTGTAAGAAGATGGCGTCGCTGGACCGTTGGTAAACTGGGTGATTAATCCAATAAGGTGCGGTAAAACAGCATAACTTTCATAGGGGTCGTCATCCATCCTATTGTAGAATTCGGGTGCTTCGCCAACAAATATGAGGCCGGGGATATCTCTATCAGTTCTAACAGCACGATTTTTGTACGGCAGGTTTTTCCGATGCAATCGAGCATAGGGGTATCGTTCCCATAAAGTGTGCACCATTTCGCTCAACTGCACGCTTGTTGCATCCAAATCATAGAGCAGACAATCACGATTGTTATAGATGGGCAAAGAGGCAAAGTCGCCAATCAGGGAGGGGAGCTCCATAGTGCTGGCTTGTGAGGTAGTGACTCGGAAGGGGGTCTATATACACTTTTCACGCCGGCGCGGGGGACAACTGCGCATCGTAGAGTTGCCAGGGACATTTTTTTTTTCCTTGGAGCTCTGGTCATTACGCACCAATATAACATTAACATCGTAATGTTTTAAGTTTTCATACAGATCTTCGATAATTGGAAGATATGTTTCCTCCCAAACTTCATCTCTTTGAACACAGGTGCGACCAATACCCACAGGTAATACAACTCGTGCGATTTCCGGAGAAGACTTGATGAATCTCGTTATGGCTTCTATAGCCTTTTTGAAATAGATGAGGCGATTTTGCGTTGTATCTTCTTTTAATCCGGCGAGCATATCACGATCTTTGGATTTTTCTATATGCGACTTGGCGATCTCATTGTTCTCTACAGGCGCCCCTATACCATATTGCACTGCAGCAGCAATAATGCAGGGGAGATTTTCAGCTCGACGATTGGAGACATGAATTGAACCGGGAATTGGGCGATCATGGGGAACACATCTCTTGAGATTATACAAAGGCCTGCGTTCACCATAGGCGCTTGCGTGTTTGTATTTCACTGATATGTCCTTCGCCATCCCGTACGGGACGCAAGATATGCAGTTTACAGGATACACAATGCAAGTTTCATTATTGCAAAATTCTTCATCGGTTAAATATCCGGTGTGCGTTTCCAGCCACGTCTCCATTTTTCTTTTTTTTTTTTACTTTCCCTTATGTTTTGGATAAAGCCTAGTCAACCGCCCTGTGTCGACCCTGCGAATATTCGTCGTGGGGGCTTTGCGCCCTTATATCTCCATCCCTGCTAGTGCGTGTAAAAGTTACCACGTACTGAGCAAATATTTATATTATTATTATAAGGGCCTCGACCAACAAGAAGCCCATAGGAACATTTTTTTTTCACTGACTTAATTAGCATAAAAAAAAACCACCTCAAATAGCGCAATATGTATCTCAAAATATCTTGCCATAAAATATCAATATACGTCAGCTTAATACCCAAACACTGGCAACCTTTTTTTCAGAAGCAGAAAAGGTCAAACACAGTGCGACATGTTACAATTTTTTTTTTAATGTTCCCCCACCCCCCCATGAAAAAACCGTAGTCAAACCATATTCCCTTAATGAAATATATATAAAGTCATGGAGGCCACATCATTATTGGAAGGTTTGTGATAACTTATTGACATTAGGGATACCTTATGTAGTTAATGACATTTCTCGATAATTATCACAAAAAATAAGTACTTGGTCACCTTTCCTAGACTACCAACTGCCATCTTTTTTTTTTTAATTCACTGCATTATGCAACATGATTTAGCACATTTGCGAGTCATTTTTTCCTTTCCCTGTTTCCTCATAATTATGCCATAAAAAAAAAGAGTAGCGGTGGCTAGAATTGCCAAACCAAAAAAAAAAAAAGAAACTAGCACATATGTAGCGATCTTTGACACTTATTTCGGGGAGGGAAAGGACGGGCAATATATAGCCTAGGATCTTGCCTCCATTCGCCAGTGTCGCACCAGTACACAATGGAACCTTCCCGTACTAAAACGTTTTACTCCAGGGACAGTCTTAAATGTGCCCAAATGCGTTTAGACACCTTTATAAATTGGCCTGTCGAATGGCTAAACCCCCAAGACCTGGTGAATGAGGGATTTTATTATCTGAGAGTTGCGGATCATTGTTCCTGCGCCTTTTGTTGTAAAGTTGTGCATGCTTGGATTGAGGGCGATACGCCCCGTAGTAGGCATGCGAAAGTGTCGCCAAATTGTTCCTTCATAAGAGGCGAAAAGGACAATAACGTTCCTTTGGAAATCACCAAACTGGCATTCGAATATGGGCTGGATTTCTTTTCACCCCTATTCGAACCAAAGAATATAGCAACATCTGATCGTGAGTATATTGTATAAATATAATTTACTAGTTTATCTGTGAATAATTAGTATTGGCGATGTGGAGGGAGGACAAAAAAAAAAATAAGTATAAACGCAGTAAGTCTTTTCAAATAATTTTTCTTTATTTTTTTTTGTTTTTGAAAGAATTGACTTAGAACCTGTGTCTTATGCATATATGTGATGGAGCATCTTTGTTTTTTTAGAGACCCCACCCCGCGAGGAAGAAACTAAAATGACTGGAGATGATTTGCAGGTTCTGGGGGTAATTCCATACGCTAAACCTAGATATCCAGGCTTGGCAACATACAAACAGCGTTTGGAAACATTCGACCTCAGCTGGACTGGTTGTGTCAAGCAAACATCTCACGAATTGGCAGAATCAGGATTTTTCTTCTGTGGTAAACAAATATTGTTGGAGTTTTTGTTATTTTTAGTGTGTGCGTGTGTATCCTCCTGGCCGGGGAGGATTTACTGGGCGCAAATCCTTAACTGTAGCCTCTGTTTAACTCAACAGTAAAATGGGTACTTGGTTGTAAAAAACGATTCTTCGAGGTGGGGATTGTATTCTAGGGACCTGCCCGAAATGCTAGGCCGTACAAGAATGTAACAACTCTTGTATATATCTGAAAAAAAAGTGTGTTTACTCCCCCAATTGTGCTTGCGGGGGTGGAGCTCTGGCTCTTTGGTCCCGGGAAGTGTGTGTGTGTGTGTGTGTGTGTGTGTGTGCGCGCGCGCGTGTGTGTGTTTTTGTATTACAACATTGCCGGATGTGAGCTATAATAATAATAATAATGAATGGGAATATTTTTTTTCTTAAATTTACAGGCCTAAGTGACCACATGCGCTGCTTTTTCTGTGGGAATGGTTTTCGTAATTGGGAACCCGCTGACGACCCTTGGACACTGCACGCGCAATGGTATCCTGAGTGCACCTTTGTCAACATTAAAAAGGATGCACAGTTCATTAAGAATGCTAGAGAATCTTCGCAGCGTCGAACTATAAAACCCATAGATGAACATCTTTTAACTGGTCTGATGGAAGGTTTGGGTTTTTTCCCAGCATTAATTGAACATTTTGGATTTCCTGATGTCTGTGTGAGACCTGCCTTAAGGCTATATCTCAAAAGCACCAAAGATTTATTACCGTTTGTTACAGAGGCCAGATGTATAGAATTAATGTTGTGGTATATGCAAGAGAGCACTAAAGCCGAAATGGGTTTAAGGGGAATTCATCATGAGGATGTGGAAGGTAGGGTAGAGCCTGCGAATCTGGAATGGCAATCCGCGCCCTCTGACATGGAAACAGTCGCCACAGCTAATGAAATGGATGTCGACGTTGTTGGATCAATGAGCGGGTTCATGAGCACTAATCTTGGTTTGCGGGCTTTGCCTTCTCCTGTTGAAACAGAGGCGGAAGAGACGACTATAGTCGCTAATGAAATGGATGTTGAAACTGGCGAAGAGGCCACAGACTTTGATGCGACATCCCATGTTGAAACTGTGATGAACACATCTACGCCAACGTCTTGGGCTGCTGATATTTTGTGTAAGGTGTGCTTTAACAATGCGTTGAGTGTCGTACTGCTGCCCTGCAGACATATGGTAACATGCAGTAATTGTCTTGTATCTATGAGAAACTGCCCCATTTGCAGACGCACCATTTCGCATGTCCTTCGACCGATTATTTCCTAAGAAGACAAAAAGGCATACAGACTAATTTATTTGTGTAAATAAAAATTGTACAAATGTCGAGTTGTTTTTTTTATATTCATAAATTAGTATAAATAAGCTCACATTTTCATGAACAGTATTTTTTTTTTGGGGGGGGGGGGGATTAGATTGCAATTGCTTATTTACTGCCCTAAAATCATTGATCCGGGGGGTGGGGGCGAGATACTGCCTCATTTAGAGAAATTTGCTATGTGCAATAGCTCGGACGTTGGGGAACTGAACCGGGTCCTGCACGAAGGTTGCTCAACATTCCGCTCGAATATGGACAAAAATAGAATCTCTCTCTCTTTCTGAGGTAAAGAACCTTTTGAGAACTAGCACTCAAAGGTTAAAAAAAAAAAAAGATTAACACCTTTATAATTAGAGAGACAGCTAAGATACTGCATCATTTAGTGAAATTTGTAATGTCCATTAGCTCGGACGTTGGGGAACTGAACCAGGGCCCGCACGAAGGTTGCTCTGCTCCTGTGCAAATGAGGAAACATTTGGGAGAAAGAGAGGAAGCAAGATTTACTCCCTTGGAAAACCTTTATAAAACATTAGTGGCCAGAGCTTTGAAAATATTGGCAACTTTCATTTTTTATACAGAATGAAACTCTTAATTAATAAATAATATATATCCTGAAGAATAAATCTTCCTCTATGAGACATATATTTTTAGTTAGTTTTAAAAGTTTGTAATTACGGAAATGATAAAGCCTTCCAACCATGGCTCATTAAAAGTTATTTTTTGTTTATGAAATCGTGTAAGTATTTATGCAATATTTATTATCAAACAATCATAATACGCAGTGGAATATCAATTTTATAAAGAGGCTTTATAAGGTAAATATAATAGCAATGCAAAACTCTTTCTATCTGACGTATTATTTTAAATAAATATATTTGGGCGAAAAACATGTCTATTGGCCGCGTGAGCGACTTAGGGTGGGCTCTTGCAGATTCTATGTATTTTAATCTCTAAACATTTGAGTGCCAAGAACAACTCTCGTGCAGGCCCGCATTCAGTTCTCGACGTTCAAGCTTTTGCTATAGTAAATGTCTCTAAAAATGAGGCCGTATCTCGCCCTGACCAACTGTTTTTGGCTCAATTGTAATCCATCCAGCCGCAGTCAGCAGGGCAGGACCCAGTGCAGGTTTGGAAGGCTTTGGAAATTAAAGCACCGTAAGATTGTGAGTGTTCAAGTTTAGGGGGGACTAAGTATTTTGCGCGAATGTGAAAGCCCTGGGTTTATTTGTGTAAGTTAAAAATTGAGTTTTTGTTTGTGTATAAGAGTTTAGCAATGTGTTTAAGTAAGATTGTGCAACTGTTTTAAGTTTAGGGGGGACTAAGTATTTTGCGCGAATGTGAAAGCCCTGGGTTTATTTGTGTAAGTTAAAAATCTAGTTTTTGTTTGTGTATAAGAGTTTAGCAATGTGTTTAAGTAAGATTGTGCAACAGTTTTAAGTTTAGGGGGGGACTAAGTACAGATAGCGCCAGTCGTTGCGCTATATGAAGTTATTGGGCCCCCACCACAGTAGCTGAAAACTATTATGATGTTAAAAAATGAAATTTAATACAGAATACGAACAGATTCCCAGTACGTATTAAATTGCTTAAACCACTCAACTACTTTCCTTTATAGTATATTTAGGAGTGTCAATTTAATGTTTGGAGTGTCAAACCCAACATAATATGGCTGAGGCCCCACTATTTAAACTTCTTTTCGTATGCTATGAAATATCACAGGTATTGTTAATGCTTGTAACGTTTATTACAAAAGATAGACATACATTTGATGCTATTTTTCATATTAAAATCTAATTTGAGGCCCGAAAAATATATCTATGAACAGGTTAGAACCATACAAATTCAAGTATGCCTTTTTCACCAGTAATCAACTGTATGCCACAGAAAATGGAATCTTTACTTTAGCTACAGAAAACGGAGCAAAGCCAAGGGGGGATGACTGAAATAAACAGTTTCCACCCTGACTCTTCCCGCACATAAACATGTCTTTCTTGACCTCATTTCAAATTATATAGAGTACTGACAGCTCATTTTCCATAGCAAATATACTAAGGAACTCATTTTACGACTAGAACGCAAACTAGGACCCCTCATTCAGATTCAAAACACGAGAATTATTGACTGAACATTTCCCCACTATCAAGCACACATGACTCTTTAAAGCTATCTTAACTTCTTTAAAACCCCAATATGACCCATCTCACATGCAGATCCTGTTCTATGACTCGCCCTTCATGTCAATGTACCCCACAGTATCATGCAAATTCAAGATAAGGCTTACTACACCTATATATCCAAAATGGTCTTTGTAAGGAATCTTGACCCCCCCTTGTATGCTTGACCCCCACTGGGGTTATCCACCTCTGACCATTACAGAAAATGGAGCTGTGCCCAAGGACTCCCTATACTATTCAGTCATAGCCTCATTAAAGTACTCCAAAAACTTCTATATTCGCTTTCAACTGTGTTTCTTGGTTTGAATCTATTGAACATTCACCCTCTGATCCATTCAAAAGTAAGGGCCCCCAAATTGATACCGTAGTACTCTCGTAACACCCCCGGGACAAATCGTGCATTTTTGCTCATGCTATTAAAATACTCCAAAAACGTTTATATGCCTTTCACCAGTGTATTTTTTGGTTTCCAACTATTGAACATTCATCCTCGGTACCTCTCATAAGTAGAGACCCCCTCCTTGAGGCCCTAGACTCATCTTAAAAGCTCGAGACGAATCGTGCAAAAAAACAGGTTAGGATAGGGCACCAGTTCCTCAGGTACACCATTGGTGGTGGTCCCCCCGGGACCCCAGGGGGGACCACCACCCGACCACCGCCAGCCAGCCAGAAGCGCGCTGACTGTGCCCTAACCTAACCACCTAAACAAGAGGAATGGACGATCTGGCCCGACAGGGGTCAAGTCGGCATGGAAGTGCCCAACCGTTTCTGAAATTTTTTTACCTCAATCTGTCTCCTTATTCACTACTAGAAAGCATATATAGCTAACACGAAAGACTCCTTCTTGATGAGACCCGCCAGCTAAATTTTTTGTTTATTATAAAATCGATTGTCTGTGTTGTGTCGTAAAGAAAAATTTAGTTATATACAGTCACTGTAAAGCTACGATTGGTCGAGATCGTCCTTAGCGCGACGAAGTTTACTTACGAAGATTTTCTTACTTAAATGCCTACCTGAATACTGACATAGCCACTATGAAGATGCTAAAAAAGAACGTTTGTAAGTACGTACGTAACTGCTTCGTGAATCTGGCTCCCGGTTACGGAAGGGTTCGTAGCATGACATCAGGCATGTGGGGATAGTCTTAACTCCCACCCGGATCATGGTGGGATGCTCCTGACCCTAGTGTAGGATAAGTCTTAACCTTTGCCGGAGCATAGTGTGGTGCTGTGGCCCAGGGCGAAGTTAGTCTTAACCACCTACCAGAGAATGGTTTGGTGCCCCTGGCCCAAGAGCTTCGTAAGTATTAACACCCACCCTGAACATGGTGTAGTGCTACTGGCCCCATATGTGGGTCTTAATCCCCGCTCAAAGCAAGATGTGGTGGTTCTGACCCAAGGGCAGAGTAAGTCTTAGCCACTGCCTGGAGCTTGCTATGATGCCCCTGGCCCCAGGGCGGGGTAAGCCTTAACCTACTGGCAGGAGTATGTGTAGTGCTCCTGGCCCAGGATGGGGTAAGACATAACCTAATCCCGGAGCATGGTGTGGGGCTCTTGCCTCAGAGCGGGGTAAGTCGTAACACCCACCCGGAGCATGGTCTGGTTCTCCTGGCTCCAGGCAGGGAAAGTCTTAACCCCCGCCCGCAGCATGGTGTGGTGCTCCTGGCCCCAGGCAGGGAAAGTCTTAACCCCCGCCCGGAGCATGGTGTGGTGCTCCTGGCCCCAGGCAGGGAAAGTCTTAACCCCCGCCTGGAGCATGGTGTGGTGCTCCTAGCCCCAGGCAGGGAAAGTCTTAACCCCCGCCCGGAGCATGGTGTGGTGCTCCTGGCCCCAGGCAGGGAAAGTCTTAACCCCAGCCCGGAGCATGGTGTGGTGCTCATGGCCAGTGACGGACCTGTGCGCCATCTATGATCCAGGTTCCGAATTAAATAGTTGACCCTCCCATTAATATCAGTCAGCTGTTCTGGTAGGTGATGAGCTACTGGTGACAGAGAGGGCTAGTGGAGCGCTGTGGACTTCACTGTTGGGGTGTGCTAGCCAGAGAGGCTAGTGGAGAGCTGTGGACTTCACTGTTGGGGTGTGCTAGCCAGAGAGGCTAGTGGAGCGCTGTGGACTTCACTGTTGGGGTGTGCTAGCCAGAAGGCTAGTGGAGCGCTGTGGACTTCACTGTTAGGGTGTGCTAGCCAGAGAGTCTAGTGGAGCGCTGTGGACTTCACTGTTAGTTTACTAGTCAGAAGGCTAGTGGAGCTCTGAGGACTTCACCGTTTGGGTGTGCTAACCAGAGGGCTAGTAGAGCTCTGGAAGACTTCACTGTTTGAGCGTACTAGCGAGTGGGCTAGTGGGACGCTTGAAGACATCGCTATAACTGCAGCTAGTGGGCTAGGGGCTAGTGTTGCGCTGAAGACCTCGTCAGAGGAATGTAAATAGTGTCCGTCATCTTCGCAGCTAGCTAGCGTGAGGGCTAACGATGCTCTGGATAATCACTAGTAGTGAATTGTATATAGTTGTGGTGGGAGATAATAAGAACGGTTAATTTTAAGTGCAATATAATTTCTTACCTTAAAGATTACACTACATTTCCACAATGGGATCTCTGACCTTGAGAATGATCGTAGAGAGTATAAGAACCCGGTTACGGAAGGGTTCGTAACATGGTCCCAGGGCCGGGGAAGTCTTAACCCCTGCCCGGAGCATGGTGTGGTGCTGTGGTCCAGGGCGAGGTAAATCTTAACCACCTCCCGGAGCATTGTGTGGTGTTCCTGGCCCAGGGAGGGATAAGTCTTATCCCTCTGTTGGAAATCCTACACACATGTTAACATACTATAATTAGCCATTTCCGAATATAAGGGAAATGGGAGATTCAGTGTCATCACAATAGACCCATATTCACAACACGTGTATATTAAACTCCATTTATTCTTTTAAACTAAAGTCTAGTGTTTAAACCTAATAAAAAGTATTCGCTTGGACTGGATATATTACAATTAGCAATAAAAAATACACTACAGACTTCCTTGCTATTGTTACATAAACCTAGTCCTTAAGACAGAGTAGGAACCAACAGAGTATTGGAACGCAACCTCAGGGAAGGAGGCTGGCAGTCACGCTCTGGCTCAGACACACAAACAAAACAAAGATGGCTCCTCACGACAAGCACAACTTGTCAATGGATCCACAACGATCCGACCAACCCTCAATAACAAAGAGAAGAGCTTAGTTCCCGACTCCCATTACATCTTTTATTGGTAGTGATCACTAAATATAGGATAGGTAGTTGGTTAAGCTGCAGACGAAGCCCCACAACAAAGTGAGTAGTGTTTTACTCAGCACTACACACACACAAATAATTCATGTCAAACCTGTACTTTATATGTTAATGGAACCGTTATTAATCCCATTCTTTGGTAGGTAAGTTTGTGAGTTGAAGATAATGAGGTGAGCTGGCCAACATAACTTGTGATGTTCTTGCTTACCCTAGCTGTTCCACAGACGCCACCTGAGTGCCAGCCCCCATTTTACAACTGGACCACATGTAGCCACACTCTAACAGCTATCACACTGCCTAATCAGGCCATACCTACATCATGGCTAAGATCTCACATTTGTACTAACCCATGTTTACTATAAGATTGAGTAGTACTAACCATACTGTAGATTAATTATCACCATATGTGGTATAATTTATATTATAATAAGGTAAATGTTTATAGCTTATTATATGACCACCAATTGTTGTATAAGGTGTAAACGTCCCTCCAACTATGTGCAGGTAAATTCTGGCAGGCTGAATCAAATATACAGTCCACTTAGAATCATAATCATAAATATTGAAGTGATAAAAAATAGAAAATAAATGTTCACAAAGAATAAAAACAAATAATTGCTTGCTAGGATTATCCAACACCCCCACCCAGAGCACGGAGGGGTGCTCCTGGCCCAGGACGGGGTAACAACGACGACAACAACAACAACAACAACAACAAGGACTTCACTCTCGCATCACAACATCAACATCAACAACAACAACAAGGGTACATCAATAACAGCACTATAACAACACATCATCAACAACAAGGGAACATCATCAACAACAACAACATCAACAAGGAAACATCAACCACAACAACAACAACAACAACAAGTGCTAGCATGACAACATTTGAGGGGATTCCCATGAACAAAACAGGAAAATTTTTCCGAGATATTATCTTACACGCCACACCAGGTGGTGTTGTTGACCTTTGTGGACGCCTGCTGGTAGATACTGGGGGAGGGTGGGGAGGGTCGGCGGTGGGGAGGGTCGGCGGTGGTGAAGGGCCGGCGGTGGGGAGGGCCGGCGGTGGTGGAGGGTCGGCGGTGGGGAGGGCCAGCGGTGGGGAGGGTCGGCGGTGGGGAGGAGATAGGGAGGGAGGAGACAGGGAGGGAGGAGACAGGGAGGGAGGAGACAGGGAGGGAGGAGACAGGGAGGGAGGAGACAGGGAGGGAGGAGACAGGGAGGGAAGAGACAGGGTGGGAGGAGAAAGGGTGGGAGGAGACAGGGTGGAAGGAGACAGGGTGGGAGGAGAAAGGGTGGGATGAGACAGGGAGGGAGGAGACAGGGAGGGAGGAGACAGGGAGGGAGTAGACAGGGTGGGAGGAGACAGGGAGGGAAGAGACAGGGTGGGAGGAGACAGGGAGGGAAGAGACAGGGTGGGAGGAGACAGGGAGGGAAGAGACAGGGTGGGAGGAGACAGGGGGAGACACGGTAGGAGGAGACAGGGTGGGAGGAGACAAGGTGGGAGGAGATAGGGTGGGGATGAGACAGGGTGGGAGGAGACAGGGTGGGAGGAGACAGGGTGGGATGAGACAGGGTGGGAGGAGACAGGGTGGGATGAGACAGGGTGGGAGGAGACAGGGTGGGATGAGACAGGGTGGGATGAGACAGGGTGGGAGGAGACAGGGAGGGAGGAGACAGGGTGGGAGGAGACAGGGTGGGAGGAGACAGGGTGGGAGGAGTCTGGGTGGGAGATGTATATAAGAACTGCTGCCTAGTTTTTTCCGACACTGTTGGCCACACGATCGTCAGCTGGTTTTTGCTGCTGCTGCTGCTGTTGTCTGCTGCTGCTGTTGTCTGCTGCTGCTGTTGTCTGCTGCTGCTGCTGCTGCTGCTGTTGTCTGCTGCTTCTGCTGCTATCTACTGCTGCTGTTGTCTGCTGCTGCTGTTGTCTGCTGCTGCTACTGTTGTTGTCTGCTGCTGCTGCTGCTGTTGTCTGCTGCTGCTGTTGTCTGCTGCTGCTGCTGCGGTCTGCTGCTGTTGCTGCTGTCGGTCTCTGCTGCTGCCGTTGTCTGCTTGACTTGTTCTCTCGTCGCTACAGTTGTGAGGTAATTATACATGGCTTGTACACGATCAATGCCCAGAGTATTTGGCCATATTCTACCCCCCCCATATTCTACCACCACCATATTCCACCACCACCATTTTCTACCCCACCATATTCTACCACCACCATATACTACCACCACCATATTCAACCACCCACCAAATTCAACCACCACTATATTCTACCACCACCATATTCTATCACCACCATATTCTACCCCCCCATATTCTACTCCCACAATATTCTACCACCACAATATTCTACACCCACAATATTCTACCACCACCATATTCTACCACCACCATATTCTACCACCACCATATTCTGCCACCACCATATTCTACCACCACCATATTCTGCCACCACCATATTCTACCACCACCATATTCTACCACCACAATATTCTACCACCACAATATTCTACCACCACCATATTCTGCCACCACAATATTCTGCCACCACCATATTCTGCCACCACCATATTCTGCCACCACCATATTCTACCACCACAATATTCTACCACCACAATATTCTACCACCACCATATTCTACCACCACCATATTCTACCACCACCATATTCTGCCACCACCATATTCTACCACCACCATATTCTACCACCACCATATTCTACCACCACCATATTCTACCACCACAATATTCTACCACCACCATATTCTACCACCACCATATTATTGGGAGCAGCGCCAAGTATTAAGTTGAACAGGAAATAGTGTTTAAAAATAATCAACGCTGCAGGCTGTGGAGGCCAGGCTGTGGAGGCCAGGCTGTGGAGGTCAGGCTGTGGATGCCAGGCTGTGGAGGCCAGGCTGTGGAGGCCAGGCTGTGGAGGCCAGGCTGAGGCCAGGCTGTGGATGCCAGGCTGTGGAGGCCAGGCTGTGGAGGCCAGGCTGTGGACGCCAGGCTGTGGAGGCCAGGCTGTGGATGCCAGGCTGTGGAGGCCAGGCTGTGGAGGCCAGGCTGGGGTGAACAGGCTGGGGACGCCAGGCTGGGGACTCCAGGCTGTGGAGGCCAGGCTGGGGACGCCAGGCTGTGGAGGCCAGGCTGTGGATGCTAGGCTGTGGAGGCCAGGCTGTGGAGGCCAGGCTGGGGACGCCAGGCTGTGGAGGCCAGGCTGTGGAGGCCAGGCTGTGGAGGCCAGGCTGTGGAGGTCAGGCTGTGGATGCCAGGCTGTGGAGGCCAGGCTGTGGAGGCCAGGCTGTGGAGGCCAGGCTGAGGCCAGGCTGTATATGCCAGGCTGTGGAGGCCAGGCTGTGGAGGCCAGGCTGTGGACGCCAGGCTGTGGAGGCCAGGCTGTGGATGCCAGGCTGTGGAGGCCAGGCTGTGGAGGCCAGGCTGGGGTGAACAGGCTGGGGACGCCAGGCTGGGGACTCCAGGCTGTGGAGGCCAGGCTGGGGACGCCAGGCTGTGGAGGCCAGGCTGTGGATGCTAGGCTGTGGAGGCCAGGCTGTGGAGGCCAGGCTGGGGACGCCAGGCTGTGGAGGCCAGGCTGTGGAGGCCAGGCTGTGGAGGCCAGGCTGGTGAGGCCAGGCTGGGGACGCCAGGCTGGGAGGCCAGGCTGTGGAGGCCAGGCTGTGGAGGCCAGGCTGTGGATGCCAGGCTGTGGAGGCCAGGCTGTGGAGGCCAGGCTGTGGAGGCCAGGCTGGGGTGAACAGGCTGGGGACGCCAGGCTGGGGACTCCAGGCTGTGGAGGCCAGGCTGGGGACGCCAGGCTGTGGAGGCCAGGCTGTGGATGCTAGGCTGTGGAGGCCAGGCTGTGGAGGCCAGGCTGGGGTGAACAGGCTGGGGACGCCAGGCTGGGGACTCCAGGCTGTGGAGGCCTGGCTGGGGACGCCAGGCTGTGGAGGCCAGGCTGTGGATGCTAGGCTGTGGAGGCCAGGCTGTGGAGGCCAGGCTGGGGACGCCAGGCTGTGGAGGCCAGGCTGGTGAGGCCAGGCTGGGGACGCCAGGCTGGGAGGCCAGGCTGTGGAGGCCAGGCTGTGGAGGCCAGGCTGTGGATGCCAGGCTGTGGAGGCCAGGCTGTGGAGGCCAGGCTGTGGAGGCCAGGCTGGGGTGAACAGGCTGGGGACGCCAGGCTGGGGACTCCAGGCTGTGGAGGCCAGGCTGTGGAGGCCAGGCTGTGGAGGCCAGGCTGTGGAGGCCAGGCTGTGGATGCCAGGCTGTGGAGGCCAGGCTGTGGAGGCCAGGCTGTGGAGGCCAGGCTGGGGTGAACAGCCTGGGGACGCCAGGCTGTGGAGGCCAGGCTGTGGAGGCCAGGCTGGGGACGCCAGGCTGTGGAGGCCAGGCTGGGGACGCCAGGCTGTGGAGGCCAGGCTGTGGAGGCCAGGCTGTGGATGCCAGGCTGTGGACGCCAGGCTGTGGACGCCAGGCTGTGGACGCCAGGCTGGGGACGCCAGGCTGTGGAGGCCAGGCTGGGGACGCCAGGCTGTGGAGGCCAGGCTGTGGAGGCCAGGCTGTGGAGGCCAGGCTGTGGATGCCAGGCTGTGGAAGCCAGGCTGTGGAGGCCAGGCTGTGGAGGCCAGGCTGTGGAGGCCAGGCTGGGGTGAACAGGCTGGGGTGCCAGGCTGTGGAGGCCAGGCTGTGGAGGCCAGGCTGGGGTGAACAGGCTGGGGACGCCAGGCTGTGGAGGCCAGGCTGTGGAGGCCAGGCTGGGGTGAACAGGCTGGGGACGCCAGGCTGTGGAGGCCAGGCTGGGGACGCCGGGCTGTGGAGGCCAGGCTGGGGACGCCAGGCTGTGGTGGCCAGGCTGTGGAGGCCAGGCTGTGGAGGCCAGGCTGTGGAGGCCAAGCTGGGGACGCCAGGCTGTGGAGGCCAGGCTGGGGACGCCAGGCTGTGGAGGCCAGGCTGGGAACGCCAGGCTGTGGAGGCCAGGCTGTGGAGGCCAGGCTGTGGAGGCCAGGCTGTGGAGGCCAGGCTGTGGAGGCCAGGCTGGGGACGCCAGGCTGTGGAGGCCAGGCTGTGGAGGCCAGGCTGTGGAGGCCAGGCTGGGGACGCCAGGCTGTGGAGGCCAGGCTGTGGAGGCCAGGCTGGGGACGCCAGGCTGTGGAGGCCATGCTGGTGACGCCAGGCTGTGGAGGCCAGGCTGGGGTGAACAGGCTGGGGTGGTCAGGCTGGTGAGGACAGGCTGGGGAGGCCTGGCTGGGGACGCCAGGCTGTGGATGCTAGGCTGGGGAGGACAGGCTAGGGAGGCCAGGCTTGGGATGTCATGGTGGGGAGGCCAGGCTGGGGAGGAATGTCTTGGGAGGCCAGGCTTGGGAGGCCAGGCTGGTGAGGCCAGGTTGGGGAGGACAGGCTGAGGAGGCGAGGCTGGGGAGGCCATGCTTGGGAGGACAGGCTGGGGAGGACAGGCTGGGGAGGACAGGCTGGGGAGGCCAAGCTTGGGAGGCGAGGCTGGGGAGGCCAGGCTGGGGAGGACAGGCTGGGGAGGACAGGCTGGGGAGGCCAAGCTTGGGAGGCGAGGCTGGGGAGGCCAGGCTGGGGAGGCCAAGCTTGGGAGGACATGCTGGGGAGGCCAATCTTGGAAGGACAGGCTGGGGAGGCCAAGCTTGGGAGGACAGGCTGGGGAGGCCAAGCTTGGGAGGACAGGCTGGGGAGGCCAAGCTTGGGAGGACAGGCTGGGGAGGCCAAGCTTGGGAGGACAGGCTGGGGAGGCCAAGCTTGGGAGGACAGGCTGGGGAGGCCAAGCTTGGGAGGACAGGCTGGGGAGGCCAAGCTTGGGAGGACAGGATGGGGAGGCCAAGCTTGGGAGGCGAGGACGGGGAGGCCAGGCTGGGGAGGCCAGGCTGGGGAAGCCAAGCTTGGGAGGCCAGGCTGGGGAGGCCAGGCTGGGGATGCGAGGCTGGGGAGGCCAGGCTGGGGAGGCCAGGCTGGGGAGGCCAGGCTGGGGAAGCCAAACTTGGGAAGACAGTTTGGGGAGGAGAGGCTGGGGAGGCGAGGCTGGGGAGGCCAGGCTGGGGAGGCCCCGTCAAGAAAAGGAAGGAGGGAATTTGATTCCCATTCAACTTTGAAATGGATGGAAGGAGCCAGATTGTTACGAGAGGAGAGGAAAGGATGGAAAAGACTAAGGTCATGAGGCCATGAAGCAAAATGTTATCAACATAGCGAAGCCAGAGAGAGGGACGAGTATCTATAGAAGGAAGAAGAAGAAGAACAGTTTCGAAGTGTTCCACGTAGAGTTGGCAAGATCAGGGCAAAGAGGGAAACCCATATATGGTGTGTATGTGTATATATGTGTGTGTGTGTGTGTGTGTGTGTGTGTGTGTGTGTGTGTGTGTGTGTGTGTGTGTGTGTGTGTGTGTGTGTGTGTGTGTGTTTGTGTGTGTGTGAGAGAGAGAGAGTAATGGGTGAGTGTGTGGGTGGCTGTGGTAGGTACGTACCTAGTTGTGCTTGCAGGGGTTGAGCTCTGGCTCTTTTGTCTCGTGTCTCAACTGTCAATCAACTAATGTACAGGTTCCTGAGTCTACGGAGCTCTATCATATCTACACTTGAAGCTGTTTATATGGAGCTTCCACCATATCACTTCCTAATGCAATCCATTTGTCAACTACTCCGACACTGAAACAATTCTTTCTAATGTCTCTTTGGCTCATTTGGGCACTCAATTTCCACCTGTGTCCCCTAATGCGTGTGCCTCTTGTGTTAAATAGTCTTTCTTTATCTACCCAATCAATTCCATTGAGAATCTTGTATGTGATGATCATGTCCCCCCTAACTCTTCTGTCTCCCAGTGACGTGAGGTTTAATTCCCGTAGTCTCTCCTCGTAGCTCATACTCCCTCAGTTCGGGTACTTGTCTGGTGGCAAACTTTTGAACCTTTTCCAGCTTAGTCTTATGCTTGACTAGATATGGACTCCATGCTGGAGCCGCATACTCCAGGATTGGTCTGACATATGTGGTATATAATGTTCTGAAAGATTCCTTGCACAAGTTTCTAAAGGCCGTTCTTATGTTAGCCAACCTGGCATATGCTGCAGATGTTATCCTCTTGATATGAGCTTCAGGGGACAGGTCTGGCGTGATATCAACCCGCAGATCTTTCTCTCTCTCTCTCTGACTCTTGAAGTATTTCATCTCCCAAATGATACCTTGTATCTGGTCTCCTGTTTCCTACCCCTATCTTCATTACATTACATTTGCTTGGGTTAAACTCTAACAGCGATTCGTTCGACCATTCCTGCAGCTTATCCAGGTCTTCTTGAAGCCTCAAGCTGTCCTCCTCTGTCTTAATCCTTCTCATAATTTTGGCGTCGTCAACAAACATTGAGAGGAATGAGTCTATACCCTCTGGGAGATCATTTACGTATATCAGAAACAGGATACGTCCACGTACAGAGCCCTGTGGGACTCCACTGGTGACTTCACGCCATTCTGAGGTCTCACCCCGCACTGTAACTCTCTGCTTCCTGTTGCTTAGGTACTCCCTTATCCACTGGAGCGCCCTACCAGTTACTCCTGCCTGTTTCTCCAGCTTATGCATCAACCTTTTATGGGGTACTGTGTCAAAGGCTTTCCGACAGTCCAAAAAAATGCAGCACGCCCATCCCTCTCTTTCTTGCTTAATCTTTGTCATCTGATCGTAGAATTCTATCAAGCCTGTAAGGCAAGATTTACCCTCCCTAAACCCATGTTGATGGGTTGTCACGAAGTGTCTTCTCTCCTTATGTGTTACTAGGTTTTTTCTCACAATCTTCTCCATCACCTTGCATGGTATACAAGTTAAGGACACTAGCCTGTAGTTCAGTGCCTCTTGTCTGTCACCCTTTTTGTATATTGGTACTACATTAGCAGTCTTCCATATTTCTGGTAGGACTCCCGTTTCCAGTGACCTACTATACACTATGGAGAGTGGCAAGCAAAGTGCTCCTGCACACTCTTTCAATACCCATGGTGAGATTCCGTCCGGCCCAACAGCTTTTCTCACATCCAGCTCCAATAGGTGTTTCTTGACTTCATCTTTTGTAATTTCGAACCTCTCCAAGGTCACCTTGTTTGCTGCCACCTCTCCTAGCGCCGTGACTTCTCCCTGTTCTATTGTAAAGACCTTTTGGAACCTTTTGTTGAGTTCTTCACACACCTCTTTGTCTTTCTCTGTGTACCTGTCCTCGCCCACCCTAAGTTTCATCACCTGTTCCTTCACGGTTGTCTTCCTCCTGATGTGACTGTGTAGTAGCTTTGGTTCAGTCTTGGCTTTATTAGCTATATCATTTTCATACCTTTACTCAGCTGCTCTTCTCACATTAACATACTCGTTCCTGGTTCTCTGGTATCTCTCTCTCTTTCTGGTGTTCTGTTATTGCGGGAGTTCCTCCATGCCCTTTTGTTCAGCTCCTTTGCTTTCATACATTCCCTATTAAACCACGAATTCTTCCTTTGCTTCTCTGTTTTTTCCTGTCGGGCTGGGACAAACCTGCTTACAGCCTCCTGACATTTTTGGGTGACATAGTCCATCATGTCTTGTACGGACTTGGTTCCGAGTTCTATGTCCCAATGTATATCCCATAGGAATTTATTCATCTCCTCATAGTTTCCCGTTCGGTACGCCAGCCCTTTGTTTCCCAGTTCTTTTTTGGGGGGTGATAATTCCTAGCTCAACCAGGTACTCAAAGCTCAATACACTATGATCACTCATTCCCAAGGGGACTTCCAACTTAACTTCCCTTATATCCGACTCATTTAGGGTAAATATCAGATCAAGCAAGTGTGCGTGCGTGTGTGTGTGTTTATTTTTGCGTGTGCGTGCGTGTGTGCTTGCAAACGTACGTGTGCATGCGTGCGTGTGTTACGGGGGTCCCGTAAGCGTTAACTTATACCTAAGATGAGCCACTTTGAGATTTTTAAATATATATATATGATATCATGAACAAGAATTTGATAATATTTTACCTCAATCTGTACACCTGATTAGTTGACCAGTGAGGGGTGCATACCAGTCTGCCTCCCGCTCACACAACCAGATGAGTAATGACGATGTATGGATGACGATGGCAATCCGTCGTTGTCTCCCACTTGGTGATTCACTAAGTGCTAGTAGATCTACACAAAGCTCTGGAGTCAGTCACTGTATCGTTGTGTTACAGTTCACTAATTTACTGTACCACTGATCAGTCACCACCCAACACCGGTATGTGTGTGTGTGTGTGTGTGTGTAATGGGTGAGTGTATAGTGCCTCACCACTACCCATCACCACCACCCATCACCACCACCCATTACCACCATCTATCACCACCACCCATCACCACCACCCATTACCACCATCTATCACCACCACCCATCACCACCGTCCATTACCAGCACCCCATCACCTGCACCCATCACTACCATCCATCACCACCACCCCGCACCCCGCTCCCCCCCCCCACCTTCCATCACCACCACCTATCACCAACAAAACTATTACACCACAACTCTCCTCACACGACTGCGAGCTTCTACTTGTATAAATATTTAATTCAATAAGATATTGTTATTTGTAATATAATAAAGTAGTCATCAGTGTTGGTGGAGCGCCGCTGCTACAGTCCTCTTCCCCACAGTATGAGGAAGCTGTGGTGTGCAGCAGTGTTGGTGGTGACGCTGGTGAGTGTGGTGAGGCCTCAGTGTATCTCCAACAATGACAAGCTGGTGGTGACCTCCCCCACCTGACCTGGCCCACATCACCCCCTTCAGCTTGGACCTCTTCAAGCAGCTCTATCCACCCACCGCCACAGGAAACTTTTTCTTCTCGCCCTACAGCGTGTGGACCGCCCTGGTCCTGGCCTACTTTGGGTCTGCTGGCAGGACTCGTCAGCAGCTGCAGGACACCCTTCGTCTCAGAGACCCTTCAACCACTCTGGCTACCTACAGGGCCCTCGACCGTCTGTGAGTCCACTCACATTCCTTACTTGTCATCTTAATTATTATATGTATAATTGAATATTTGAGTCCTCTGTAACTTGTTATTTATGAGCGTTTATAAACGCATGTATTATATATAATAATTAAGATGCCCCTACAGAAACGCAGAGAGACAGAGCAACACGAGTGACTATGTGATAGACTTGGCCAACAAAGTGTATGTGAAGAGCGGCTTCCCTCTTCGGGACTGCATCAGAGATGTCCTTAAGAAAGAGGTGGAGAATATCGACTTCTCACAGGTCAGTCTATTTCTGCATATCACCTTCTGTCTATATTTATTTGTGAAATATTATAATTCACATGAAGCCTCCTGGTCTCGTCCCCAGTGTGACAGTAGGGTAGAGAACTTCAAGAGTCCCTCAAGTCCTCGTTACCAGTGTGACAGCAGGGTAGAGTACTTCAAGAGTCCCTCAAGTCCTCGTTACTAGTGTGACAGCAGGGTAGAGTACTTCATGAGTCCCTCAAGGCCTCGTCACCAGTGTGACAGCAGGGTAGAGTACTTCAAAGAGTCCCTCAAGGCCTCGTCCCCAGTGTGACAGCAGGGTAGAGTACTTCAAGAGTCCCTCAAGGCCTCGTCACCAGTGTGACAGCAGGGTAGAGTACTTCAAAGAGTCCCTCAAGGCCTCGTCCCCAGTGTGACAGCAGGGTAGAGTACTTCAAGAGTCCCTCAAGGCCTCGTCCCCAGTGTGACAGCAGGGTAGAGTACTTCAAGAGTCCCTCAATGCGTCGTCAACAGTGTGACAGCAGGGTAGAGTACTTCAAGAGTCCCTCAAGACCTCGTTACCAGTGTGACAGCAGGGTAGAGTACTTCAAGAGTCTCTCAAGTCCTCGTTACCAGTGTGACAGCAGGGTAGAGTACTTCAAGAGTCCCCCAATGCGTCGTCAACAGTGTGACAGCAGGGTAGAGTACTTCAGGAGTCCCTCAAGACCTCGTTACCAGTGTGACAGCAGGGTAGAGCACTTCAAGAGTATCTCCTAGCCTCGTCAACAGTGTGACAGCAGGGTAGAGAACTTCTATAGTATCTCCTGGCCTCGTCAACAGCGCGACAGCAGGGTAGAGAACTTCTAGAGTGCTGACGAGGAGTCACAATAACGTGACGGAAATATGTTGACCAACCCCACACATTAGAAAGTGAAGGGAAGACGACGTTTCGGCCCGTCCTGTACGGGCGCCAGAGAGCTGAGTGGATAGCGCTTCGGATTCATAGTCCTGAGGTTCCGGGTTCGATCCCCGATGGAGGCGGAGACAAATGGGCAAAAAGTTTCTTTCACCTTGATGCCCCTGTTACCTAGCAGTAAATAGGTACCTGGGCCCGTACCTGCTGGGTACGGGCCCAGGTACCCGCAGAGCCCCCATACCCCAGAAACAGCCTGTAGCAGCCCAGCTGCTACGGGCTGCTTCCTGGGGGTATGTAACAAAAAGGAGGCCTGGTTGAGGACCGGGCCGCGGGGAGGCTAAGTCCTGAAATCATCTCAAGATATCCTAGATATACCATTCTCAAGTCGATTGTGATGAGAAAAAATTGGCAAGAGAGAGATAAGGAGAAGGAAATCATGGAGGAGGGAAAAGCAAGGCAGAAGGTACGAAAGGTAAAGTATAATAAAGGAATAAGAAATAATTCTTAAAAAATAAAGGAATAAGAAATAATTCTTAAAAAATAAAGGAATAAGAAATAATTCTTAAAAAATAAAGGAATAAGAAATAATTAAAATATAATAAAGGAATAAAAAAAGGGATCGTTAGAGAAAACAAGGAAAAGAAAGAAAGAAACAAACTAAGATAAATGTAAGGGTAAGCCTACATTACGTCACGCTTGTTAGAAAGTTTAGAGCAGTTGAGTATATACTGTGAAAGGTGGGAGTCAACAGCAATAAAACCAGCACTCAAGTTCATGTTGGTTATGTTGTGTATCAGAGCCGATTCAACACGACGGCGTCTGTGTAGAGGCAAGAAAGATTATTTTGAAGGAAGACCAGTCAATAGAATGATAAGAATCCCAAACATGACAGACGAGAGCATTGTTTGTGTCTGCAGACTTAACACTTCTTTGTGTTCTTTAAGTCTGTCATTAAGTGTACGGCCAGTTTCACCTAAGTATTGGAGAGGACAAGACGAACAGGAAATAGATTAGACACCAGCGGCATTAGAAGCAGGAGGAGCAGTGTGAACTAGATTGCTGCGAATTATGTCAAGAGGATGAAAGGTATTAGTAAGCGTTTTGAGTTCAGATATGAAGGGAAGGCAGAGCACAGTGCTACTAGAGTTGGAAGCAGGTTTAGCATGAAAGAAATTTCGATTAGCTTGAGAGTAGGCACAGTATATAAAATACAAAGGGTAACCAAGACGTGAGAATGATTTGTAGATAAAGGCAATTTCAGAATCAAGAAACTGAGGGTCGCTGATGCGTAGAGCGTGGAGGAAGAGAGACGAGGACACTTTTCTTAACAGAAGGAGGATGGTAGGAAAAGAAGTGAATGTACATGCCGCTATGCAGGGGTTTGCGGTAGACAGAGAAAGAGAACCCGGACACAGAGCTGTGAACGTGAACGTCAAGGAAAGGAAGGAGGGAAATAGATTCCCATTCAACTTTGAAATGGATGGAAGGAGCCTGATTGTTAAGAGAGGCGAGGAAAGGCTGGAAAAGACGAAGGTCATGAGGCGATAAAGAAAAAATGTCATCAACATAGCGAAGCCAGAGAGAGGGACGAGTATCAACAGAAGGAAGAGGTAGAAGAAGAACAGTCTCGAAGTATTCCATGTAGAAATTGGCAAGAACAGGGGAGAGAGGGGAACCGATAGCGACACCGAGTTTGAGTGTAATATTTACCATTGAAAGAGAAGGAGAGTCAACACAGAGTCTAATGAGTTTAAGGAAAACGTCAGTGGGAAGCGGGCGAGGAAGAAGGACCCCAGTAGCCTTTTGTCTAAGGAAAGAGAGAACGTCATCGAGGGGAACATTAGTGAACAGAGAGTCGACATCATGACTAAGCATCGTACAGGATGGCTACAGGCGCAGTCTTTCTATTAAGTCCTGAGCGTGATGAAGGTGGGCAGGAGAAAAAGTGCCAAGGTAAGGCGTCAGGGTTTTAGCGAGCCAGTAGGCAAGAGAATAGCTGACAGAGCCCCGTGAATAAATGATTGGACGAAGAGGAACACCAGGTTTATGAGTCTTAGATAGACCCTAAAAATAAGGAAGAGAAGGGCAGATGACACGGAAACGTTTATTGAGATCGAATTCAGGAGGACAAAGACTAGAGAGCTGTCTTAGTTTGCGGTTAAAGGAAGTTTTAAGGCGATCCAAAGGGTTAGAAGTCAGTGGGCATAAGTGCGGGAGTAAGAGAGCAGGACATCTGCTTTCTGGAGGTAGTCCTCACGGTAAAGGAGTGTGAGGGGGGGGAGGGTAGGGTGATGCGGGTGAGGGGGAGGGTAGGATGATGAGGGTGCGGGAAAGGTAGGGCGATGAGGGTGACAGGGCAGGGAAGGGTGTTGGGTGTGAGGGGGGAGGGTAGGGTAATGAGGGGAGGAGGGAGGGTAGGATGATGAGGGTGACAGGGGAGGGTAGGGTGATGGGTGTGAAGGGGGAGGGTAGAGTGATGGGTGTGAAGGGGGAGGGTAGGGTGATGGGGTGAGGGGGAGGGTAGGGTGAAGAGGGTGAGGGGAATGGTAGGGAGATAGGTGTGAGGGGGAGGGTAGGGTGATCGGTGAGAGGGGAGGGTAGGGTGATGGTGTGAGGGGAAGGAAGGGTGATGGGTATGACGGGGTAGGGTAGGGTGATTGAGTGAGGGGAGAGGGCAGGGTGACGGTGTGAGGCGGAGGGTAATGGGAGGGGAGGGGAGGGTAGGGTGATGGTGTGAGGTGGAAGGGTAGGGTGATGGGGTGAGGGGAGAGGGGTAGGGAGAGGAAGAGGGAGTGTGGGGGAAGGAGGATTATGGCGTCAGGGGAAGGGGAAGGTGATGGTGTGAGAGGGAGGGTAGGGTGGTGGATGTGAGGGGGGAGGGGAGGATAGGGAGATAGTGTGAGGTGGGGAGGGAAGGGTGGTAGTGTGAGGGGTAGGGTAGGGTTGTGGTGTGAGGCGAGAGGGTAGGGTGATTGTGTGAGGGTGAGGGTTGAGTGGTGGATGTGAGGGGGGGAGGAGGGGAGGGTAGGGTGATGGTGTAAGGGGGAGAGTAGGGTGATTGTGTGAGGGTGAGGGTAGGGTGATGGTGTGAGGGGGAAGGGTGATGTTGTGAGGGGGAGAGTAGGTTGATCGGGGTGAGGGGAAAGGTAGGGTGATGGTGTGAGGGGGAGGGGAGGGTGATGTTGTGAGGGGGAGAGGGTAGGGTGATAGTGTGAAGGGGGGTAGGGTGATTGTGTGAGGGGAAGGGTAGGTTGATGGGGGAGGGTAGGGTGATGGTATGAGGAGGAGGGTAGGGTGATGGTATGAGGGGGAGGGTATGGTGATGACACACGACACCATGTTATGGTATCTTGTGCACCATCACTAAGGTCTTGTCTGAACACCTGAGCTGTGGTCACCACCATGTTATGGTGTCTTGTGCACCATCACTAAGGTCTTGTCTGAACACCTGAGCTGTGGTCACCACCATGTTATGGTGTCTTGTGCACCATCACTAAGGTCTTGTCTGAACACCTGAGCTGTGGTCACCACCATGTTATGGTGTCTTGTGCACCATCACTAAGGTCTTGTCTGAACACCTGAGCTTTGATTATCTACAACAGTTAACTTGCAATCTTCTGAAATTGGATTCAGAAAACTTTTTTCTTAAAATCCAAAGAACTTCTTTATGTTACTTCTCTAACTCTCCCCCTTGAAAGGTCGGTAGAAACTATTGTCAGCTTATAATGTGATGGATTGAAGAGTCACGTAAAGGCACTGAGCTTAATCTTATCGTTATGTTGACAGGCGGCCAAAGCAGCTGCGACAATCAACCAGTTCGTGAACAAAACAACGCGAGGCAAGATCCCAATTGTGGTGACAGAGAGCGACGTGGCCACGACACTGATGGCGCTGGTCAACACCGTCTACTTCAAAGGTTTCTGGTTGAATCAATTCAACCTAACCCAAACAACCAAGCAGAAGTTCTTCACCACCCCGAGCCAACACAGCATTGTTGACATGATGACCCAACTTCGAAAATTCAGATTTGGTAAGGGTATATACACATATGCATATGTAAATGCATATGTATATATATATATATATATATATATATATATATATATATATATATATATATATATATATATATATATATATATATGTCGTACCTAGTAGCCAGAACTCACTTCTCAGCCTACTATTCAAGGCCCGATTTGCCTAATAAGCCAAGTTTTCCTGAATTAATATATTTACTATAATTTTTTTCTTATGAAATGATAAAGCAACCCGTTTCACTATGTATGAGGTCATTTTTTTTTATTGGAGTTAAAATTAACGTAGATATATGACCGAACCTAACCAACCCTACCTAACCTAACCTAACCTATATATATAGGTAAGGTTAGGTTAGGTAGCCAAAAAAAGCTAGGTTAGGTTAGGTTAGGTAGGTTAGGTAGACGAAAAAACATTAATTCATGAAAACTTGGCTTATTAGGCAAATCGGGCCTTGCATAGTAGGCTGAGAAGTGAGTTCTGGCTACTAGGTACGACATATATATATATATATATATATATATATATATATATATATATATATATATATATATATATATATATATATATATATATATATATATATATATATATATATATATATATTATATTATATATATATATATATATTATATATATATATATATATATTATATTTTATTAAATATGACCGAAAAAGTAAGATTAATAATTCTAACACGAATTTTCTCAATCTTTCGTACATTATGCTTCACTGTTGGAGGTAAATCAAAAATCACTTCTCCAAAATTCATTTTTATTTCTAGTCTGACGCGACACGGGCGCGTTTCGTAAAACTTATTACATTTTCAAAGACTTCACAAATACACAACTGATTAGAACTTGCATTTCCCTGATTTTATATCTACTTTTGAGTGAGGTGGGAAGGGTGATGTGGCATTACATTTGAGTGAGGTGGGAAGGATGATGTGGCATTAGAGGATATTAATAGGGTATTAA